>NW_026112361.1:15000-35000 GCF_024679095.1 Eriocheir sinensis | reverse complement strand
TCATCATCAACGTTTCTCATCATCAACGTTTCCCATCAGTAACGTTTCCCATCAGTAACGTTTCCCATTACAACTTTTCCCGTCCTCAACGTTAGCGTCTGCGTCCCAAGCTTTCTGTAAGTTCGTTCGAGTTCGGTAATTACGTAAAGCTGGTATGCTAAAGTATTTATCGATTTCCAGAAGTTATATTACATTTTTTTGCTGACCTTGCTGACGTCACGGGAACAAACACAGAAGACGATCAAGTGATGTCATCGACTTGAGAGATGTCATTCATTATAAAGCTCATATACAAACGACAGCGTCTAACTGGGCTTCTACCTTCGATGAGTTCCAAATAGGCTACTTCACTCACGATGACATTTTCTTGGTCTTTTTGCTGCGCCTCATTATCTCAACAAAAGAGTAATGTTAGATGTAGCCATTAATTATAGGAAAAGTGGTTCATAGAAAGGTTGTAGGAAAGGTGGTCTGTCATATTGATACGTATGGAACTAATCTCAAAGGAATGGTCAGGAAGGGAGTCTTTTTTTAACTTAATGTGGACGTAGGAAACATTGATTAAAAGGCTTGTATACTTCAGACTGCCCTTAAATGGAAGAAAGAAAACGGATATTTTTCTCGTATTTTACTTAGCAATGTGATGGAAATTTTAATGTTCGAGGACTAGGGTTTAAATTGCCGTTCTTCTCTCTCTCTCTCTCTCTCTCTCTCTCTCTCTCTCACACACACACACACACACACACACATACATAACATATCGTGACCCACTTAGTAGAGCTCCACGCAAGTAAAGAACACGACAAAAGTATCGGAGTAATGTTCGCCTCGCTTTGAGTTCTTGATTACACAGTCGGGGCGCCACAACAGGCATGGAAAAGGAGGGAGCGTGCCTGGCCGATATATTGCTATGCGTGTGTGTGTTGCTGTGGGCTATTCTGTAAAGAGCTTGCATGGAAACACTGGTCTAGGCGGAATAAGATTGGGGTAGGTTTGGTTTGGTTAGGTTAAGTTAGGTAAGGCATAATAAAAGAGTATGGATGGAAAAACTGGTCTAGGGGTGTAAGAGTGTTAGTGGCGTGGGTTTGGTTAGGTTAGGTTAGGCATGATAAATGAATCTGTTTGAAGTATCGTCCGTGTACAGCAATAGAGTTTTGATAAGTAGGATGTAGTTTGATGAGTTTTTTGAGAATTTAAGTGGGGCCAAGGGGGTAGGATTGTGTTAAGTTTAGTTAGGTAAAGTTAAGTTAGGTGATGCATAATAACAAAGCCTGAGTGAAATAACATCCGTGTACAGCAACAGTTTTATAAGTTTTGAAGAATATGAGTCAAAGTACAATTTTGAGGTGTTGGGAATGTGTTTAGAACCCTCAGTACTTACCTATAGCAACAGCCAGCGCCTACTTGCTATATCGATGCCACTATAAAAAAAAAGTATACGTCCGAACCGCAAACGCAATGAGACAGCCCGTCGTGTCCACAAGATAGCCGGCGCTCGTAATGGCCTGCACACAAACATTATATATTGGTTATCACGTGCTCTTAATAAAGATCAGCGCTTACAAACACTCAGCACACAGCACCAGGTTAGCCCCTTGACTGCGGATTTCCTACAAGACACCACCAAGCTACAGGAACAGAACAACAAGTGGCTGCTACAATTCAATCAAGAAAAATATGTAAAGTCATGCACATTAGGAGGGGAAATCCAGCATACCGGTACTACACGGGAAACAGTCCACTATCCACCATAGCGGCAGAGAAAGACCTGGGACTATATGTTACCAGGCTACCAGTTAAGGTGAAATCCGTGTCAATCGCAGCGGACGGGTTAAGAGTGGCAGAGCGCGTGTCCAGCGGGTTGGGCATATGCTGTAATTATAGACGGTCGATATTCGCAGACTCTTTCGGCTCACATTAACTATTCCTAAAGGCCGAAAAGGAGATGAGCCGGGTTCTCTTGAGTGTGCCTTTGAAGTTCACGGTATTGAAGCTTTATCAAACTACCACTAGGGTCATGAAACTACCCACAGAAAAGCCTACGTAGGGTCGTATTATAAGACATTTCGTTGGCCAAAAACACCTATTTGACAAGGCTTTCGTAGGAGTTGTGGTGATTTCCAGGGGTAGTTTTATGTCCCTGGTGGTAGTTTGACCCTTCCTCTGTACCATGAACCTAAAGAAACACTCATTAGAACTCGACTGACCCCCTCTTTGACCTTTAGAAATAGCTGATGTTAGAACCGAAAGCATCTCATAATACCGACCTACAAGTCCTACGAAAGCCTTGTCAGATGCGTGTGCTTGGGCGCCGAAATGTTTGCTATACGAATATGGTCACATCGTGGTCCAAAGCGACGCGCGGGAACAAAGAATAACACAAGTGGAAAAGTGTTGTCACAGCCGAGTGGTCAAATATTACCGGACAGAATCAACACACACGTCGCCGCGCCTCCCCTCTCCCGCCCTTACCCACCCCCACCACCCCTCTCCTCCCCTTAACCGTGAGAAAGGCCGCTGGTGAGTCTCGTCCGTCCCCTCAGAGGCGGCGCTGCAGGGGAATGACCGAGGGCGTGTGTACCTTCCTCTTGTGGCCGCGCTGCAGGGAAATGGCTGAGGGAATGTGTATGTACGTACCTTCCCCTCTGTGGCTCTGTATCGATGCTGCAAGGGAAGGGACGAGAGTGAGGGAGAGACTAGCTAGGGGTCGTGTTGTAAGGCACTTTCGCTTCTCACATCAGCTATTTCCTTCACAATTTCACCCTGCTATTATAATTTTTCCCTCTTCAATCTATTAATGGTGAGACTCGTCTGTCTGTCGTGTGTGTCGTAAGTTGAGGACGCACAGGGAGCAGAACGTGGCTGGGGTCATTCATCTTATTGTTAGTCACCTCCCTCATGACGTCAATAGCCTAGTCTAGTGTAAGCTTTCCCTATTAAATCGAGTACTCTTTTTTCCCATGTGTGCCAGAAAGAGGACAGACAGGTGGGGCCAACGTGAATGGAGTAATTTTGTATGCTTCATCTCATTGTTAGCCTCCTCCCTCATATTACCAGTAGGCTAGCGTAAGATTTCCCTATAGAGTCGATTGAATACACCACTCGCCCTCTCCAATGTGTGTCAGAGTGGACAGCACCGTTGCCAGACTATCGTACTCAGAGCATCGTATTTACCGGCTTCTGAGCTATAGCTGTTGGCAAAAACCACCAGTAATTAACCATTTTAACGATAACTATATGAAGGCAGTTATTGGGTCGGATATCAGAAAACAAAGGAGGCTGAGTACGACAATCTGGCAACGTTGGTGTACAGACAGCGTGGCAACTGGCAAGAGGCGTTATTTTAGCTTCATCGTATTGTCAGTAGTGTTTTAGTTTCCCCTTCACTGAATCGATTACTGTAACGTCCCTCGCCCTTCCCGTGTGTAGCAAGGAGAGGTCGGTAAACTGGGGCGATGTTGTTGTGGGGGTAATTTTTTTTCCGCCCTATCTCACTGTTAGCTTCTTGATGGACGTTCCCTCGTGTGTGTGTGTAAACTTTGCCTATTGAATCTATTAAGTATGCCTCGTCTCTCTCCCTCTCGTGTGTACTTTGGGGAGAAGGAAGTGTAGCAGTGTGGCGGGAGTCAGTGTCGTGTTCCATCGTTTTGTTAGCCTAATGATGGACGCTCCTATTTAAACCCTTGCCTGCGGATTTCCAACCAGAAGACATCACCAAGCTACAGGAGTGGAACAAAAAGTGGCTGCTACAGTTTAATGAAGAAAAATGTAATGTCATGCACCTTGGGAGGGGATATCTAGCATACTAATACCACATGGGAAACACTCCACTATCCACCACAGAGGCAGAGAAAGACCTGGGAGTACATGTTACCAGGCTACCAGTGAAAGCCAAATCCGTGCCAATCGCAGTGGACGGGTTAACCAGTGGTGGTGGTGGTGGGGGGGGGGGGTTGTGATTTCCAGAGGTGGGCGCGAACCCTGGAGGAAAAGTTGTTAGAGTATTTGGTACTATCTTAACACGATCTTGGGTTGAGAATGAAAAGTTTATGAAAAAAATGGAAAACTATCGCCTTCATCAACTTGTTTTTATATTCTAGTTAGTTTTACCATTGTTGATAAACCTGGGAGAGAATTTTATCTAGGCTGTGTATACAAGGAGGGCGTTGAAAGAAAGACCTAAATAGTTTAAGAACCTCTGTACTAAACTCTTCTATAAAAACTTTGCCTATCGAAACTATTAGGTATGGCTCTCCTTTCCCTCGCCTCTCTTTTCTCCTTTTCCCTCACATGAGAAGAAAGTGCGGCGATGAAGCTATATAGCACTTTGCCTATTGGATATATTAGTCATCCCTCCCTTCCTTTCCCCAACATGGCTAGAATCAATTAAGTGTTCCATCTTAATCAGGCTATTGATGGACGTTCCCTTCACAACTCTACGTAAACTTTGCCCATTGGAGCTATAATGTGAGTCCCTTATCTGCCCATTGGAGCTATAATGTTAGTTCCTTATCTGCCCATTGGAGCTATAATGTTAGTCCCTTATCTGCCCATTGGAGCTATAATGTGAGTCCTTTATCCCACGCGTGTGTAGCCTAGGTAAGGGCAGCAGATTGTGGCCGTGTGGTGGAAATCGGTATTGTGTTTCATCTTATCGTTAGGCTATTGATGGACGTTCCTTTACAACTTGCGAAAACTTCCTTATTGCAAGTCTTATGTGAGGCTTCTGTTCCGCTTGTGCAGCCCAGAAAAAGGGCGGTAAAGAGGGCAATAGAAGGTCTAACTCAAAGCCGGCGTCGTTCGTTACAAAGAGATATTCGCGGGCGGAAAAAAAAACCCTTGAATACTTTGATGTACTTTGTCTCATTATATTTTCACATAGCCTCGTACTCCTCCCTGGGGCCGGTTTCTCTCTCTCTCTCTCTCTCTCTCTCTCTCTCTCTCTCTCTCTCTCTCTCTCTCTCTCTCTCTCTCTCTCTCTCTCTCTCTTTAGGCTATAGTTGTTATTAATATATAAAGAAATTAAATCTCTGCCATTATATAAATTCTGTACCCACGCATTTCATGATAACATTCTCTCAATATTATTTCTCTAGTTTTTTTTTTTTTAATAATTGATGTTTTTTTAAGGACTTTGTACACTATTTTTTTTTCGTCGTCCCTCAATGTTTTTTTTTTTTTTTTTTTACGTCGTTCGCTGTATCGTTTGTATTTTTTTCTTTCCTCCCTTAGTCCTCAGTAATGTAATTTTCCTCGTTAGCTCAGTGATCTTTTTTTTTTCCTAGAATGTTGTTTGATCAATATATTTTTTCTCATTTTTTTTGGGCTCCCCTTCATAGTAGCTTCATTTTCTTAATCATCTCTTAATTAAATTCCGTCATCGTGAATGTTCTTCTGGTGTATATTCTTTCTTTCCATTCTTGTTCACAATAATGAGTTCGTGAGTTTCCGTAGAATTTTGTCTGATCGTTTAATTTTATTTTTCACCTTCGTCCATAGCATTGTCATTTTCTTCGTCGTCTCTTAACACTATTTTTTCTCCGTTAACAGCTTTATCCCGAGTGTTCTTTCCTCAACGCTCTCCGCAGTAACGTAATTTTCCATGGAATGTTGCCTGATCACTACTGTCTTTCTACTTCCATAGCAACGTCATTTCCTCCGTCATTTCTTCTGTCGCTTCTTTCCGTCTGAGTATTCTATTTTCCCCAGTATTCCCGAGTATTCTTTCCCCAACCCATTTCACAGTAACGTACTTTTCCATAGAATGTTGCCTGATCAATACTGTCTTTCTACTTCCATAGCAACGTCATTTCCTCCGTTGTCGCTTCTTTCCGTCTGAGTGTTCTATTTTTCCAACCCACAGCAACGTAATCTACCAAAGAATCTTGTCTGATCACTACTTTCTTCTCCGCCCCCGTCCCTAGTAATGTCATTTCCTAAGTCACCCTTTAAAAGCCTCGCCTCCAGCTCTCGTACCGTTCCAACAGTCAGAGGAATTACCGAGGAGTGGGCGTGCCGCAGTGTTCTTTGCTATCGTGTTTCTGGAAGGCGAGGGGAGGCGGGTAACATGCTCTCCTGATTAATTAATTTAGCGTCTATCTTCTGAAAGTACTGTGAAACGACATATAAGCATACCATTTATACACACGGCTACACTTTTCTTCAATAATGATTCTTTGAAGGCGAGGGGAGGCGGGTAACGTGCTCTCCTGATTAGTTACTTTAGCGTTTATCTCCTAAAAGTACTGAGAAACGACATACTAATTACACAAGGCTACATTCTCTTTCAACAATGATTCTGTGAAGGCGGGGAAGGTGTAGAGTCCTCTCCTGCTTGATTACTTTGGCTGCCAGCTCTTGAAAGTCTTGATAATTACACATAAACACACAATTTATATATATACGACTACAGCTACGTTCAATAATGATTCCGGGATGGCGTGAAAAGGGTAACGTTCTCTCCTGATTAACGTAACTGTCGAGCTCCTGAAAGTCCTGTAAAACGACATATTAACACACTATTTATATATACGACTACAGTACTGAAGTATGAGTCGTAAAAATCAACAGCTACATGTACGAGATTCCTTTATTATACAGCCATCTACTTGCTACAGAAAACAAGATGCGGGTAGCCATTCACAAAACCCGCGTAGCCTAACCCGGTAGCAGCGACGGGCCAAATTTGTGGCTTTAGTGTGCAGCAGCGACGGGCTAATTTTTTGCCATGATATAAACCCCCCAAAATAGATGATGCATAAACTGATCACAAATGCGTTGATGTATGTTATGAAATGGTTTGCGTGAGTGATGATTTTTTCTCATTTTTCTCGCTTAAGAAACATAATCCACGCAGCTACCGGGCTAATGGGACAACCGTCATGAGATTGTAGAGTGAATTAGAACTTATTTGAACATGTTCGCCGACACTTGTGAAGAGTTTCCAGAGTTGTTCCTGCGATAGACATGTGGCTGCGTCTCGACCTTCAACATGTTCAAAAGTTACGTTGTGATGGGATTGTGCAACTAATGAAAGAAGTTAATTAAGACTGATGTAAAAACTTTCTGAACATGCTCACTGACAGTTTTGAGGGTTTGCCCAAGTTATGACTGTGGTGTGTGTTTGGCTGCGCTTCAACATGTTTCAACAGGTTTCAACAAGTTTAAAAATAACGGTGTGATAGGGATATGGAATGAACACAAAAATTTAATGAGGAATGATTTAAAAATGATTCTGGCAGATGTTCGCAGACAGGGCCCTCAGCTTCAAACTATCAGAGAATGAAAGGAGGCGATTGATGGGCCTGAAGGGAGGAGATAAGAAAAAAAAGGACTTAGTGAATGAAAATAAAAATATCAGTTCAAAATATCTCCTCTTCAATTAAGGAGACATAAAACACTAGGTATAATCTCTCTCTCTCTCTCTCTCTCTCTCTCTCTCTCTCTCTCTCTCTCTCTCTCTCTCTCTCTCTCTCTCTCTCTCTCTCTCTCTCTCTCTCTCTCTCTCTCTCTCTCTCTCTCTCTCACTTAATTCTAGGGCTGTTGTCATTATTATTATTATTATCATTATTATTATTATTATTATTATTATTATTATCATTATTATTATTACTATTATTATTATTATTATGATTATTATTATTATTATTATTATTATTATTATTATTATTATTATTATTATTATTATTATTATTACTTTGATTTCTGTTTTGTTTTATTTTAGTAATTTGTGTCGTATTTAACGTTCAAATTTATACGTCAACAAACAAAGGGGAAATGTGTGTGTGTGTGTGTGTGTGTGTGTGTGTGTGTGTGTGTGTGTGTGTGTGTGTGTGTGTAAATAACGAATGCGTAGGTGCGGTGAGGTGATTCTCTCTCTCTCTCTCTCTCTCTCTCTCTCTCTCTCTCTCTCTCTCTCTCTCTCTCTCTCTCTCTCTCTCTCTCTCTCTCTCACTTACACGCCTCTAGTATCAATATTTGCCGTCTCTGATATCTCAAACAGAGTGAGAGTGAGAGTGGCGCCCCCCTCTCTCTCTCTCTCTCTCTCTCTCTCTCTCTCTCTCTCTCTCTCTCTCTCTCTCTCTCTCTCTCTCTCTCTCTCTCGCTCCCCCCCCCCTCCCCCCCTTCAGTATATCCTCCTCCTCCTCCTCCTCCTCCTCCTCCTCTTCCTCTTCCGGCCACATGTTTTGATATACCGTGATGAATTTCTGGGTATTATTTTACTGCCGTTGTTGTTGTTGTTAATCTTTCCTTTCCTCCTCCTCCTCCTCCTCCCCTTCGTCCTCCTCTTCCTCTTCCTCTTCCTCTTTGCTTGCGGTGCGATGTGTAGTGCAAAATTTCTTGGTATTATTTTTGTTGTTGTTGCTGTTGTGTTTATGTATTTTCTTGTCTCTCTCTCTCTCTCTCTCTCTCTCTCTCTCTCTCTCTCTCTCTCTCTCTCTCTCTCTCTCTCTCTCTCTCTCTCTCTCTCTCTCTCTCTCTCTCTCTCTCTCTCTCTCTCTCTCTCTCTCTCTCTCTCTCTCTCTCTCTCTCTCTCTCTCTCTCTCTCTCTCTCTCTCTCTCTCTCTCTCTCTCTCTCTCTCTCTCTCTCTAAATCACCTCGCTATCGGATCTGTCTGTCATTCTTTCAACCAGCTCAAACTTTATTTTTCCTCACTATATTTCCTCTTCCTCCTCCTCTTCCTCCTCCTCTTCCTCTTCCTCTTCCTCCTCCTCCTCCTTCTATCCCATTTTCCAACTTTCTTTTAATCCTTCCTCTTTCAACTTAGCGTCCCTTCCTTCTCCTCCTCCTCTTCCTCTTCCTCCTCTCTTCTTTTTTTCTTATTAATGGTTGGTCTCATTTTCTCACAAAGCTATTTATTTCAGCGCGTCTGTTTTCCTTTTATCTTTTTCTTGTCTTTTTTCTTGATGAGGCATCCTCGATTAATTCATCTGGTTTTTTCCCTTTTCTTTTTTTTCTTTCTTCCACTTTTCCATTTCCTTCCATATCCTTTTCTGTTTTTTTTCTTGTTCTTTTCATATTTTTTGTTTTTGTTTTGTTTTTATTTTTCTTCTGCTTCGACTTTCTCTTCGCCTCTTTCTTCTTTTTGTTCATGTTCTTGTTCTTGTTCTTCTTCGTCTTGTCCTTGTTCTTCTTCGCCTTCTTCTTCTTTATCTTCTTCTTATTCTTCATCTTCTTTATCTCTTCCTCCTCCTCTTCTTTTTTTCTTATTAATGGTTGGTCTCATTTGCTGTGTATTTCCGCTTTTATTTTCGTCTCAGTTGCGACTTTTCCAAATTTCTTCATCTTTTTCTCTATTTCTCCTTCTTATTTCATTCCGTTTCCCCCGTCTTCCTCATCCTTCCTTTCTTTCTTTTTTTCCTTTCCTTTACTTACGCCTTATTTTGTCTCTAATCTTTCCCCTAATCTCCTTCGAATTTATTTTATCCTCTTTATTTATTTCTCTTCTTCCTTCTCTCATTTCCTTTTTATTATTACTTTTTTTTTCATTTCCATCATTTATTTTATTTTTCATGTTTTGTATTTATTTCTTTTAAGCCATATTTTTATTTTCTCTTATTTTAACTTCCTCTTCTCCCTCTCACTTTTCCTCCCTCGTTTTAATTAATTTTCCTTCCCTTTTTATTTTAGTTCATTGCTATCTCTTTTTGCCCTTCCTTTTTCTTTCAACCTTTTTCTTTTTTTCTTCCTTATTTTTTTTCGTCTTTTTCAACTCTTTCCTTCCTCCGTATTTATTCTTCCTTTTTTCTCTAGACTTTTCTCTTTCTTTTTCCTTTCTTTTTCTGCCTGTTTATTCTTTACTCTTTTCTTTTGCATTTTCCTCTTTTTCTTCCTCTTTTTCCTCTTTTTCTGCCTCTCCCTTTTCTGTTAAATATTCAACCATTCTCTCTTATTAAATCTCTAATCTATTTAATTTTCTTCACTAAATTCTCTACTCCTCACTTCCTCTTCTAGCTCCCTTCTATAGATTTCCTTCTCTAAACTGTAAATTCACTTCTAAAATCTAATCTTCAAATTCCTTTTTAAATTCGTTTCTCTAAATTCTTTCCTCTGATTTCTCTTTCCAGAACTCACATCATTGTATTTTGTTCTTCATTCTTTTCTCTTATCTTTTAAACACCGTCAAATTCTCATCTAAATTCTTTTCTCTAAACTCTCCTTTAAACTTTCATCTTAAAATTCTGATCTAAGTTATTCTCTCTAAACTCTCCTTTTAACTTTAATCTTAAAATTTTGATCTAAGTTATTCTCTATAAACTCTCCTTTAAATTTTCATCTTAAAATTCTGATCTAAGCTATTCTCTCTAAACTCTCCTTTAAACTTTCATCTTCAAATTCTGTTCTAAATTCGCTTTTCTGTTCTCTAAACTCTATATTCACTTCTCCATGCATGATTCTTTTTAGTTCCCTCGCATTGTCTATCTCTTCTCATCCCTCTTAACTTTTTGGCCGCGTTTTCCCTTCCCTTCCTTCCCTAGAAGTGTATTGTATTTCGTCTTTTTTTATTTTATCTTCTAACATTTTCTTTTTCCTCTTTTGTGGCGTTTGATTAATTCCCGCTTCGATAGTGCTTCCCTTACGCTCCCTTCCTTCCCCTCTTTTTACTGTTTTTTTTGTCAATTCGGTTTTCGTATCTTCCCTTTCCTTTCCTTCCCTTCCCTTCCATTCCCTTCCCTTCCTTTCCCTTCCCTTCCCTTCCTTTCCTTTCCTTTTCCTTCCCTTCCCTTCCCTTCCCTTCCCTTCCTTTCCCTTCCCTTCCTTTCATTTCCCTTCCCTTCCTTTCCCTTCCCTTCCCTTCCCTTCCCTTCCCTTCCCTCTCTTCCCTACCCTAACCCTCTTTTTTCTGCTCCCCTCCTTTCCTTTGATTCCATTCTTTTCTCATACTTTTTCCCTTTACATCTCTACCTTTCTTTCCCTTTCCTGTCGACTATATTTCTCTACCCCCTCCTTTCCTTTCCTTCTCACCCCCTGCTCGCCAATTCTTTTCCACCATTTCCCTTCCCTTCACTCTATTTCCCTTACCTTTCCTCCCATCCATTTAATTTCTTCCCATCCCCTTCTCTTCCCTTCCTCATCCTATCCTTCCCCTACACTGTTTTTCCTTCCCTTCCTTTCCCTTTCCTCCCATCCATTTCATTCCTTCCCATCCCTTTCTCTTCCCTTCCTCATCCTATCCTTCCCCAACACTGTTTTTCCTTCCCTTCCTTTCCCTTTCCTCCCATCCATTTCATTCCTTCCCATCCCCTTCTCTTCCCTTCCTCATCCTATCCTTCCCCTACACTGTTTTTCCTTCCCTTCCCTTCCTTTCCCTTCCCTCGCCTTCTAATCTCTCCCCTCCCCTTCGTTTTCCACTTCCTCTCCCTTATTTTTAGTTCCCCACATTTCTCTTCCCTTCCCTCTCCTCTTTCTCTTCCTTTTCACATCCCTTCCCTTCTATTCCCTTCCTTCCCTTCTCTAATTTACTCCTGTCAAACATTTGCATTTTGTCCATTTAACGCCCTACAGCAATCAGGGAGAGAGAGAGAGAGAGAGAGAGAGAGAGATCCTATTCCTCATTAAGGCTTCTCAACTTCTTTCAACGCCCATCTCTTCCTTTAGACACGAGACACGTCCTTTCTCTCTCTCTCTCTCTCTCTCTCTCTCTCTCTCTCTCTCTCTCTCTCTCAGGCGAGCGATTAAAAAAAATGGCGAAGGTAATTAGTGTTCCTAGTAATGTTTTTTTTTTGTTGTTGTTCGTTACCTGGAGTGTGTGTGTGTGTGTGTGTGTGTGTGTTTGATGGTCAGGAAAGTGGACTGATTGACCGGGCTGAGTGTGTGTGTGTGTGTGTGTGTGTGTGTGTGTGTGTGTGTGTGTGTGTGTGCAGCAATGAAGATGTGGAGGAGGCCTAATTGAGATGAAGGACTAGGACGAGGAGGAGGAGGTGAAGGAAGAGGTGAATGAAGAGGAGGAGGGTAAATGGATGGAGAGTTAGAATCTGGATCTGTGTGTGTGTGTGTGTGTGTGTGTGTGTGTGTGTGTGTGTGTGTGTGTATGTGTTTGCGTGTGTGTGCTTGCGTGCCACGAAGGGGCGGAAGACAGGCATGTGTGTGTGTGTGTGTGTGTGTGTGTGTGTGTGTGTGTGTGTGTGTGTGTGTGTGTGTGTGTCCTTGACGGAGTATCGTTATTCAATATTCTGGCTGGTTATCGAGCTTGACCCGTTACTGGGGGGGGTAGAGAGAGAGAGAGAGAGAGAGAGAGAGAGAGAGAGAGAGTTATATTTTGGATTGCATAATATTACAAAAAAAAAGTATGTAATTTCCTTTTAATCTAGGCTCATGAGAGAGAGAGAGAGAGAGAGAGAGAGAGAGAGAGAGCAGGAAGGGAGATAGTACGAGAATGAGACACAATGGGGAGCGAGAAATTGGTCCAGAAATCAGATTCTCTCTCTCTCTCTCTCTCTCTCTCTCTCTCTCTCTCTCTCTCTCTCTCTCTCTCTCTCTGGATCTCTTATTGATATGTCACTTAACACACACACACACACACACACACACACACACACACACACACACATCAAAAGGCTCACTTCTCGTTGACTTACCGCTTGAGGCATGAAATTGAGGCTTGTGGTGGAAGGTGTGAGAGAGAGAGAGAGAGAGAGAGAGAGAGAGAGAGAGAGAGAGAGAGAGAGGACCCTCGCCTGAGACGTTGCAGTGAAAAATTGCCAAATTGTCTGTCTTTTCTCTTCCAATTTCTCCTCCACTTTCTCCTGATACTCATTTTCTTCTTTTTCTTTTCTTTCACCTCCTCCTCCTCCTCTTCCTTCTCCTCCTCCTCCTCCTCCTCCTCCTTCTCTTCGTGTTTTTCTAAGGTCTCGTTTCATTTAGTTTCTGTGGCTTTTAATCGTGAACTTTTATCTTTTTCCTTTTATTTTCTCTTTCTCGCTTTTATTTCCTCTTTTATTTCCTTTCTTTTCGCCTCTTATACTCGTGTCGATTATTGGTTTCTTTTTTATCCGTGAACCATTTTTTTTTTATTTCGTTATTAGTTTTTCATTTTTTTTTTTATTATTGTTTTGTTTTAAATTTCTCTTATTTTATCCTCTCTCGGTTCTGCTCTGTAATTCTGTATCTTTTTGTCTTATTTTTCCTATCTATTCCTTTATTTTCCCTCTGTTTATTTAATTTCCTATTTTTCTCCTTTTTTATTATATATCTCCTTTATATATCTTTATTTTTCCTTCCTCCTTTTTTCTCTTTATTTTTTTGCTCCTTTATTTTCCTTCGCGTTTCAAATTTCTGTATCATATTCTTTTTCTTTCCTTTGTGTTATTGCTTTCTGTCTGTATTGGATTTCGGCTCTCTGATTCTCTCTCTCTCTCTCTCTCTCTCTCTCTCTCTCTCTCTCTCTCTCTCTCTCTCTCTCTCTCTCTCTCTCTCTCTTTTATTGTTATTTATTTTCCCTTCTCCCTATTGCCCTTACCTCTCCTTGTCCCCTTTGTTTTTATGACCCTTTATTACCCTACTCTCTCTCTCTCTCTCTCTCTCTCTCTCTCTCTCTCTCTCTCTCTCTCTCTCTCTCTCTCTCTCTCTCTCTCTCTCTCTCATGCATATATACATTTTATTTTCTCCTTTTATCTCAGTTTTCCTCCTAAGTCGTATCATTTTGCTCATCGTTCGTCTTTTTTTTTATCCATTTATCTCTCTCCACTTAAGGTTGTATTTGTGTTTTTTTTCTTTTTTTTTTCTTCATCTGTCTGTCTTTCTGTATCCGTGTTTTTTCATGGTCTTATTATTTTCCTCTACTCTTCTTATATTTTTCTTTCTTTTCCTTCAGCTCCCTCCTTTCTTTATTCTCCTTGAGCTCCTTCCTTTCTTTCTTCTCCTTGAGCTCCTAATTTAATGGCCATTCTTCTAACTTTTCTTTACCTCATTTTTTTTCTTTTTTTTTTTTAGTCCAGGCACCGACCATCACTTGACCATCGCCTTCTCTCTCTTTTCTTTAACTTTTGTCTTAATCCATTTTGTCGGTATTTAATTTGTAGGTGAAATTACTCTTCCAATTCACTGCTGGCCATACTTACCTTCAATTTTTTTTTTATCTCCAAATATTAAAGTAATCAGTTAATCTCATGTCTTGCATTTCGTATTTTTTATAATTTTTATCAATTATCAACAGTTTTCTACATATATTTTTCTTTCTCCAAATACAAAATTTAAAAAAACGGTAACTCTTTTGTCTTGCCTCTCCTTTCTTCTGTTGTTTTTCTTTTTTGCATCTCCTACGTTCAGTTTCTTTTTATCTCCAAATAATAAAGTAATCGGTAAATCTTTTGTCAGGCATCTTGTTTTTTTTTTATAATATCTACATCAAAAGTTTTCTATATGTCTTTTTCTTTCTCCAAATACAAAATAAAAAAAACGTCAATTTGTCTTGCCTCCTTTTTTTTCTAGTTTTTTGTATCAACAGTTTTCTTCACCGTTAATGTTTTGTCTTATTTGTTTTCCTTCACAAACCATCTCGTTCACTATTGTTTTGTCGCCACGTCTCGCTCCTTCGAAATACTTATCATTCTTTCTATTCCTTGCAACATCATCAGTTTTCTCATAATTCCCTTTCGTCTCACTTGAATCAGCACATTTTCGCTTTTTTTTATGGCTTGGCTTTTCATTATTATTTTTTACTCGTCTCATTTCTTCCCATTACTTATTTTTCCCCATTTTTCGTTCTTTTATTTCTTCCTTTGTTGCTTCCTTTTTTTTTAACCCCATTTTTCATTTTTTCCTCTCATATTCCTTCCATTTTGAATAATTTTCCTCCTAGTTTTTCAGAATTATTTTTACCTCTTTTACTATTGTTTTTTTACCTTCATCTTTTCTCTTTCTTTCTTTTTTCTTCGTCTTTTTCTATCAACAGTTTTCCAAATAATTCGCTTTTACCTTAATTATCTTATCTTTTTTTTCTCTTCTCTGTCCGTCTATTCATGTATTTGCGCTCTTAACTTTCCTCCTCAATTTCTCCGCCTCATCATCACTCATTTCTATGTCTCTTCTTCTTCCTAGTTCCTCCATCACCATAAATTTTCATCTTAATTCATTCTCTTTTGCCTTTCTTCTTTTCTTACCTCCCTTTCTTCCTCCTCTTTCTCTGGCTGTTCATAATATTTCACTTATAAACTTTCCTTCCCTCTTCAACTTCTTCGCTTCCTCCTCCTCATTCACATCGATTGCCTTTCTTCTTCTTCCCAATACTTCATCATCGCCATCTTTTGTTTTTCCTTTCTTCTACTTTGCGTCTCTTCTTTGCCCGACTTTTTTTCTTCTTTGTCCCCTAAACTTTTTCTCCTCGTTCATCTTCGTATTATCATCTCATAATTTCTCTTTTTCAGTGCCTTTGTTCTCTCTCTCTCTCTCTCTCTCTCTCTCTCTCTCTCTCTCTCTCTCTCTCTCTCTCTCCTATCAACAGTTTTTCTTTATATATTCGGGGCGTGCTGTGAGCGAGCGAGAGAGGGAGAGAGAGATGTCTGTTGTGTGTGTGTGTGTGTGTGTGTGTGTGTGTGTGTGTGTGTGTGTGTGTGTGTGTGTGTGTATTAGTAATGTAATGAGTTATTGATCAGTCTACCTGCCTACTATTCTTCCTGTCTTGTTATCTGTCTGTTTGTCTGTCCACCTGTCTGTTTGTTTTTTACTGAGTATCGATTTTGTCATTCAGTTTATTATGTGTTTGTATTTCGTCTTTTTTATTTTTTATCTTTCAAACTATTATTCATCTTAATCTTTTTTTTTTTGGCGTGTGTGTGTGTGTGTGTGTGTGTGTGTGTGTGTGTGTGTGTGTGTGTGTGTGTGTGTGTATATCTCAGGTCAAGCAGTCACACACACACACCGGTATTGTCCCTCGGGGTTCAGGTGTGTCTTGTTGAAGCTCGACGTGCACCTGGGGCCTATTTTAGCCTCTTAAGGGCCTACCTACCTTTTCACCTGCCTTCCCATTCAGCTACCTACCTACCTGACTACCTACCTGCCTCTCCACCTTCCTACTTTCCTACCTACCAACCTGCCCATCTGTCTACTTACCCTCCTATATTTTACCTACCTACAAAATGCCTATTCACTTTCCTTTCCATCTGTCTACCCACCTACCTGCTATCCTACGTGCTTACCCGCATACCAATCTGCCTGTCTACCTATTTACCTTTCTCCCTGTATACAAGCTTCAATCCCTCCTTTTTGTGGATCGCTGACTAAATTAAAACTGCAGGATTAGTCTCGTTATTTTTGGCGTCTGTTTACGAGTAAGAGAAGAGTTCCTATCAGGGTATTTTCTTTCTTTTGTTTTTCTTTCCCAGACTTTTAGCTTTTGACTACTTGAAGACGACGAAGATGAAGTTTTGTTTTGAGACTTTTAATGATAGAAAGAGAAGATCGTTTGCTATTTTGGGGGACTTGTCTGGGTATGTTTGAAAGTCATTAGGTTCTTGTTGTTCCTTGTTTAGAGAGTTTTGGGTTCTTCGTCGACTTGAAATGAAGGAATAATGATTAGACATTCACTTGATTAAAAGGAATATAATCTGTTTTTTTTTTATGGAATTTGGGTTTTAACATCATGGAGTTTGTTTTGGAATATCATATCGGTCCGTGTTTTTTTAATGAAACTGATCCTAAAAAAATCTTACTTTAATCCCAGTATCTTCCTTTTCCCAATCAGTCTTTACCCCCCTCCCCAAAAAATCATTCATATTTCATCCTTTTTTTTCAAACTATATTAGGAACGGAAAATATTAGTCTGCGTAACATCTTAAGAGTTCATTTAAAACGGGAAAAATATCTTGTGTTTTATTTTAGTAGTGGGAGTTTTTTTTTCGCCCCAAGAAAGAGCTCAATTGAAAGGGAAAAATGTCTCACTCGTGTTCTATTTTAGTAGTGGGAGTTTTTTTTTCTCGCCCCAAGAAAGAACTCAATTGAAAGAGGAAAATATCTCACTCGTGTTCTATTTTAGTAGTGGGAGTTTTTTTTTCGCCCCAAGAAAGAACTCAATTGAAAGAGGAAAATATCTCACTCGTGTTCTATTTTAGGAGTGGAAGTGTTATCCCCCCATGAATTATATAACAGTGCACGATGCTTTTATAGGGACGTGTCGCTTAGGAGAGAAATGCGGAGTTTTTTTTTTACAGCAAAGGAGACAGATGAAGGGCTTGAAAAAAAAGAAAATTATAATGAAAAAAAAAAAGCCCGCTACTTACTGCCCCTAAAAAGATTGGAGAGGAGTGGCCGAAAGAGAAGTCAATGGCCGAAAGAGCCGAAAAAAGGCGAAAGAGGCCGAAAGAAGAGAGATAGAGACAAGTAATATATCGTCACCCTCATAAAATAATCGCCTAAGTCATTTTTCAGCGATTTCCAGGTTTTTGTTTACATCAATTTTTCATAATGTGACGCTCATTCTTGTATAGTTGCCTTCGACATTCAGGGTTTGAGTGTCCTAAAATTGACCTTTTCATTTCTGCCTAAACCTTAAGTCAAATAAGATAATGACAGTTCTTTTCTGATTTCCTGTAAAGTAGAAAATAATGACTTAGGCGGTTTGTTTACGAAGGTGACGATATCATGGCGTGTGTTTTGAAAGGGTATGGAACTACGCAGAAACATGTACAGACGAGGAAGCCGGCATAGTGTATCAGAATCAGCCTTGAGTATTGAGCTAACAACACACACGCCAAAAGAGTCCAGAGGTAGTTGAATAGGAAGACGAAATATTATATCAGAGTCAGTCTTGAGTATTGACCCAACTACCTACACGCCAAAAAAGTCCAGAGGTAGTTGAATAGAAAGACGGACTATTATATCAAAGTCAATCTTGAGTATTGACCCAACTACCCACACGCCAAAAAAAGTCCTGAGTTAGTTGAATAGGAAGACGGAATATTATATCAAAGTCAGTCTTGGTAGAATATCGAACTGCATTGAAACTCGTATAAAAGAGCGGACTACGGAATATTACATTAAAGTCAGTCTTGGGAGGGTATCGAACTACATAAACATAATATAGAAAAGGAAGATTGGGTTTTATATCGTAGAGAAAATTACAAAAAAGTATAGTATTTTAGAGACACATTGGTAGAGAGAGAGAGAGAATTTAATTTAGTTTAGTCTTTGCTTTACAAGAGTTTGGAGCCTCCGTTTTCTCTCGTGGTTTTTGATTGACAGTGACAAGAAGTTTGTGTGTGCGTCCCTGGTCCGTGTGTGTGTGTGTGTGTGTGTGTGTGTGTGTGTGTGTGTGTGTGATTGGAGGCACACACTCAAGATAAATGAAAAGCGATAGAGAAGAAAATTTGTGATAAGGAATAAGGAAGAAAGACGAGTAGGGAAGAAAAGGAGTGAAAGGAAGAACGAGAGAAAGGGAAGAAAAAAGAAAGATGAAATAGAATAAGGAAAACAGAAAAAGAAGAGAAAAGGGAAGGAGTGAAAGAGGAAGAAAACAGAAAGTAGGAAAGAAAATTGAAAGATAGAACAAAATCAGGGAGGGGAAAGAAAAATAATATAATCATAAAGAACGAAAGGGAGGAAGAAGAAGAGGAAGAAAATACATCAAAGTGAATTAGGAAAAAAATAACTCTAATAAGAATGGAAAACAGGAAGGAGAGGGGAAAATATAATTAGTAAGGGTGGAAGGAAGGGAGGAAGAAGGAGGGAGAAAAGATATAAAAGAAAATGAGAAAGAACGATCAAAGCGGAAAGGAAAACATAGAGGGGGAATATATAATTAGAGGAGGTAAAGGAGGAAAAATTAAGAGGTAGGAAAAAGACATTAATGGAAGGAAGAAAGAAAACTCGAATATGGATGAAAGGAGGGAAAACGGGGGAAATGAAGGAGGAGGAGGAAAAAATCATAAATGGAGGTAGGAAAGAGGAAATGAGGAAAAAAAGTAGGAAAGAGGGAACAAGGAAAGAGATCTAGCATATGAAAATAGAGCAGAGAGGAGAGGGGGAAAATAAAATTAGGAAAAACACACGGAAAGAAAGAGGGAAAAATTCTTAAATGGAGGTAGGAAAGAGGAAATGAGGAAAAAAAGTAGGAAAGAGGGAACAAGGAAAGAGATCTAGCATATGAAAGTAGAGCAGAGAGGAGAGGGGGAAAATAAAATTAGGAAAAACACACGGAAAGAAAGAGGGAAAAATTCTTAAATGGAGGTAGGAAAGAGGAAATCAGGAAAAGATGTAGGAAAGAGGAAACAAGGAAAGAGATCTAGCATATGAGAATAGAGCAGAGAGGAGGGGGGAAAATAAAAGTAGGAAAAACACACGGAAAGAAAGACGGAAAAAAACATAAATGGAGGTAGGAAAGAGGAAATCAGGAAAAGATGTAGGAAAGAGGAAACAAGGAAAGAGATCTAGCATATGAAAATAGAGCAGAGAGGAGAGGGGAAAAATAAAAGTAGGAAAAACACACAGAAAGAAAGAGGGAAAAAATCATAAATGGAGGTAGGAAAGAGGAAATCAGGAAAAGATGTAGGAAAGAGGAAACAAGAAAAGAGATCTAGCATATGAAAATAGAGCAGAGAGGAGAGGGGGAAAATAAAATGAGGAAAAACACACGTAAAGAAAGAGGGAAAAATTCATAAATGGAGGTAGGAAAGAGGAAATAAGGAACAGGAAGAGATCTAGCATATGAAAATAGGGCAGAGAGGAGGGGAAAATAAAAGTAGGAAAACACACAGAAAGAAAGAGGAAAAATCATAAATGGAGGTAGGAAAGGAAATCAGTTGAAAGAAAGAAGAAAAGAGATCTAGAATAGAAAAAGAAGAAGAGAGAGAGAGGGAAAGAGAAATGAGGAAAAGAGAGGAAAAGGTGAGGAAAGAATAAATGGGAAAAGGAGAAAGGGAAGGAATGGAGAAACCTAAAGAATGAGGACACAAGAGGACAGAAGGGAAAAGAGGACAGTAAAGGAAAGAAGAACAAACAAACAATAGGAAGAAGAGGAAAGGAATAGGAGGGGATAAAGAAGTGGATCAGGAAAAATAAGTTGAGG
>NW_026112361.1:5000-7500 GCF_024679095.1 Eriocheir sinensis | reverse complement strand
TCATTTTTTTGGTCAGAGAGTGTTAGCCAAATAATAATAATAATAACAGTAATAATAATAAAAATAATAATAATAATAATAATAATAATAATAATAATAATAATAATAATAATAATAATAAATGGTGGATACAAGTTCAGCATTTATCTTCACTTCTCGCATTAATAAGCGTTGGGAATGTTGATTAAGATTAATTAATGAAGAGAAATGAGGAGAGAGGGGGAGGGGAGGGGAGGGGGCAGAAGATGGGATGGGACGAATGGAGAAGGGAGGAAGAGAGAGGAAAGAAGGGGTGAAGGAAGACACACGGAAGCAAAATAAATAAAGGGATGGAGGGGGGAGTGAATAAGGAAGAAGAAAAAATAATATAAACTGATAAATAGATAGATATATAAATAGAGAGAAGATAGGAACAAAAGATATAACAAAAAATATCAGGAATTAGCATTACAGGAAGGAAAGACATAGATAAATGAATGGATTGATTGACAGATAGATAGATAGATATAGAAAGAAGTTATATGTTCAGAAAAAAAAGAAGAAGAGGAATTAAACAAAAACGAGAAAAAGAGGAAGGAATGAGGAGGTAGCAAAGGTAGAAGAACATGCGGTTAAAGAAGGAAATGAAAAAAGGGAAGAAAAGGAAATAAAAGTCATGAGAAAGGTATTGAAGAAGGAAAAAAGGGGGAAGGAAAGTGGGTAGAGGATGGAATGTAGAAGAAAGGAAGAAAGTAAGCTAACACAAAATAAGTGAGGAACGAATTGAAGAGAGGAATGAAATAGAAAAGAAGAAATGGGAAAAAGGTAAAGGAAAGAAGAGAAAGGATAAAGAAAGGAATGTAGAAGGAAATAAAAAAAGCGAAGAGAAAAAAAGGGAGAGAGGAATTGAAGAAAGAAAGAGAGAAAGTATATGAGGGAGGAAAAGGAAAGAAGGAATGGGAAAAAACTTTAAGACGAGAATTTTGTCGCGTTGAGGAGAATATTAGAGAGAGAGAGAGAGAGAGAGAGAGCGTGAGAGAGAGAGAGAGAGAGAGAGAGAGAGAGAGAGAGAGAGAGAGAGAGAGAGAGAGAGAGAGAGAGAGAGAGAGAGAGAGAGAGAGAGAAAATATGGGGCGTTTTTCCACACATACTCTACTAAATGATGGTCTTCCAAGTAATTGCTCGTGTGATTCCTCCCATTAGTGTGTGTGTGTGTGTGTGTGTGTGTGTGTGCCCTCTATACTTTTGAGAGAGAGAGAGAGAGAGAGAGAGAGAGAGAGAGAGAGAGAGAGAGAGAGAGAGAGAGAGAGAGAGAGAGAGAGAGAGAGAGAGAGAGAGGCGGAGGGGGTAACTCTGGCACTCACTCTTTCATGAGGCTGTCACTTATCGTCTGACCACGAGGCCGAACGCTGCTCCGCCCCGCTCTCTCCTCTCCCCTACTCACTCACACACGCGCACACCCTCCTCCTCCTTCCCCTCCTCCTCCTCCTCCCCCTCCTCCTCCTCCTCCTCCACCTTTTACTCCTGTTCTCGTCAAGGTCATTCAGAAGGTTTTGTTGAGCTAGTGAAGTGCCGGTGTAACTTGCGGGGGAGAGAGAGAGAGAGAGAGAGAGAGAGAGAGAGAGAGAGAGAGAGAGAGAGAGAGAGAGAGAGAGAGAGAGAGAATGGAGGGAGGAGGCGTGTGTACCTTTGTTTGTTTGCGATGGAGGAAAAGAATGGCGAGGTGAGGAAGGAAGAGGAGGAGAGAAAAAGAGGGAAGGAGGAGGAGGAGGAGGAGGAGGAGGAAGGAAGAAGAGAACAGATAACAACAGAACA
Source organism: Eriocheir sinensis (assembly GCF_024679095.1). NCBI lineage: Eukaryota > Metazoa > Arthropoda > Malacostraca > Decapoda > Varunidae > Eriocheir > Eriocheir sinensis. The sequence goes on along the minus strand of NW_026112361.1, from coordinate 5,706 downwards.
AAGACTTTCGAGATTTCTTCCTTACCTGTCCTGAGAGAGAGAGAGAGAGAGAGAGAGAGAGAGACACGTGCCCTGGTTCACTCTCTCCATCACCTGTCACGAATTTAACCAGGTGAGTTTTTTTCTTCCTTTATAAAACCGAATAATAGAGAAAAAGTGCGTCAGAGAAAGAGAGAGAGAGAGAGAGAGAGAGAGAGAGAGAGAGAGAGAGAGGTGGGAGGGTAGTGAAGAGAAAGAGGATGCTTGTTAGGAAAGGGAGGGAGGGAGGGAGAGAGGGGAGAAGGGAGGTAAGAGAGACGAAGGGAGGGGTCAGGAGTCACCTTTCTCAGTTCCGTCCACTGCGCAGGCTGGGTTACTCTCTCTCTCTCTCTCTCTCTCTCTCTCTCTTCCATTCGCCATAGTTCACCTCATACTTCTTTTTCTCCTTATTCCTCTCTTCTGTTTTCTCCCTTTCCTCTCCCTTTGCCTCTCTTCCTTTCTCCTTCTCTCACTCTCACTCAATATCGCTCAATCTCTGTCTCCCCTCCGTGCTCATATTCTTTCTCTCTCACGTCCATTCACACTCTCTCTCTCTCAGGCTTCAACAGGTAGTATACACGCTCTCCCACCTAGAGAGAGAGAGAGAGAGAGAGAGAGAGAGAGAGAGAGAGAGAGAGAGAGAGAGAGAGAGAGTCGTGTATGCTAATAGAGTTGTTTGAATAATTGA
>NW_026112360.1:142500-144997 GCF_024679095.1 Eriocheir sinensis | reverse complement strand
TATGGGGGAGGAGGAGGAAGAGGAGGAAGAGAGGAGGAGAGGAGAGGAAATGGGTGTGTTTGGTATATTCTCTCTCTCTCTCTCTCTCTCTCTCTCTCTCTCTCTCTCTCTCTCTCTCTCTCTCTCTCTCTCTTTGTACCCTATCTATCCATCTATCTATCTATCTATCTTCCCTCGCCTTTATTTAAATGTTCTACTTCTCTCTATTTAAGTTTTGTATGTTTCCTTTTTTCTCTTTATTTCTTTCTTTATTTGCCTATTCCTTCCTTTTATCAGTTTATTATAGTTTTCCTCTTTTCTTCGTTTATTTGTTTACGTTTTCTTCAAGTGTGTTTATCCGCTTCATTCTCCTCCTCTTCCTCTTCCTCTTCTTCTTCATTACACTCTCGCCCTTAATCCTTACTTCCTTCCTGTCACCCTCTCTATCCCTCCCTCTCCCTCCCTCTCTCTGTCTGTCTCATCCCTTCCTCCTCCTCCTCCTCCTCCTCCTCTCTCCCTCCCACGCTTCTTCACTTCCTTCCTCCTTTCTCTTTCATGTTTATCGGAGTATTCGTCATTCTTTTTTTCTTTCCTTTTTTTCTTCCTTTTTCTTGTCATATATTTTTTTTGTGACAACTTTTTTGTTTTGGGTGTGGGGGGTAGATATGGAGTCTGTCTGTGTGTGTGTGTTTGTGTGTATGTATGTCTGTTCTCTCTCTCTCTCTCTCTCTCTCTCTCTCTCTCTCTCTCTCTCTCTCTCTCTCTCTCTCTCTCTCTCTCTCTCTCTCTCTCTCTCTCTCTCTCTCTCTCTCTCTCTCTCTCTCTCTCTCTCTCTCTCTCTCTCTCTCTAATTTATTTGTTTTACTCTTCATCTTTATTTTCTTCTCCTTTCGTCATCCATATTTTCCTCCTCCTCCTCCTCCTCCTCCTCCTCCTCCTCCTCCTCCTCCTCCTCCTCCTCCTCCTCCTCCTCCTCCTCCTCTTCCTCCTCCTCCTCCTCCTCCTCCTCCTCCTCCTCCTCCTCCTCCTCCTCTTGCTCCTCCCACTTACCTACCTACCTACCTGAGATAGATCTATGCACACACACACACACACACACACACACACACACACACACACACACACACACACACACACACACACACACACACACACACGCCCATATATGTGAGCAGAGTCTCTACGAGTGCACACTGAGACACACACACACACACACACACACACACACACACACACACACTTCCTTGTTTTCCCTCACAGACAGACTGACACACACACACACATACACACACACACACACACACACACACGCCCATATATGTGAGCAGAGTCTCTTCGTGTGCACACTTAGACACACACACACACACACACACACACACAGACGCAGACACATACACACTTCCTTGTTTTCCCTCACAGACAGACTGACACACACACACACATACACACACACACACACACACACACACACACACACACACACACACACACACACACACACACACACAAAGCAGGAAAACACAATAACCACGCAAAATAAACTAGCAAAACATGAAGTATAAAGTGCATATACATTAATAAACAAAAAAAAATAAATCACATCACGAATAAAATAAAAATAATGAAAAAAAAAATCTAAATCATGACCTTCAGAACTGGAATGCACAGGTACAAAGGGCACAGGTAAACGGAAGGTGCATTATGTTAATTAAACGTGAGCCAGGTGGAGGGAGGGAGCATCACGCGGGCAGGTGTGTGTGTGTGTGTGTGTGTGTGTGTGTGTGTGTGTGTGTGTGTGTTAATCATGTTACGTGTTTGTGTGTTACCTTGGCCTTAAGTGCTGGTAACGTTTGTGGCTCATGGAGAGAGAGAGAGAGAGTCATTGTGTTCCATGTGAGCTGATCGTGTTTCCTTGTCAGACTTTCATTGTTTTGACACGTGACCTTGTGTGTTCGTTGCTCCACCAGCCCCGCGGCGGTGCTGGTAATTATTGCGGCAGTAGTAGTGGTCGTAGTAGTAGTAGTAGTAATAGTAGTGATGGTAATAATTATGCCAATATATATAGCACCTCAACTTCAAATCACTCCCTCACACAAACACACACACAAACACAAATACAAACACATCACTGCACTATCAAAACACCTAAATCCACTGCACTGAAATAAAACACACACAAAATAAACAAACATATCACACGAGATCGAATAACAACTTGAAAAAAATCACATGAAACTGAATATTCAGCTAAAAAACGCCAAAAACATTAATCATACCACCACCATCACCACCCCCGCCACTATCACCCTCATCACCAATACGACCATTATCACCACCCTCTAACCCCTCCCCCCTTCTCGTGCCCACAGAGGGGTGTTCGTCGAGGTCCACACCCAAGCCGCGGCCGCCGTCCCCCACCATGCGGCCCAACATAACATTCCAAACCTTCGCCTGCCCCCCCGCCTACGCCGACTGGTACTGCCTCAACGGCGCCACCTGCTTCACCGTCAAGATTGAG
>NW_026112360.1:112500-137500 GCF_024679095.1 Eriocheir sinensis | reverse complement strand
TTTTTTTTATTTGTTTCATATTTGTTCTTTTTCTTCTCTTCTCTCTTCTCTTCTCTTCTCTTTCCTTCCCTTCAATTCCCTTCTATTCTTTCTCCTTTTCCTCTCTTTTCTTTCCCTTCTTTAAATCCCCAATTCCTTCACACTCATTCCCAAAACCATTCCCTTCGTCCATCCTCCTCCTCCTCCTCCTCCTCCTCCTCCTCCTCCTCCTCCTGTATTTTTTTTCACCTGTTTCATTTTTTTTTATATGGTTAATTTTTTTTTCGTTTCTTGTTTGTTTATTATTTTTTTTTAACTATTTTTTTACCTGTTTACCTGCGTGTTGATTGGGTAGACTTTTTCTGTATGTTCTTTTTACTGTATATTATCGTTGTTGTTGTTTTCTTGCTTTTTATATTTGCTGATGTTTACAAGTCGGTCAGTCAGTCAATCAGTTGGTCATTTAGTTACTTATTTTTATAATTTTTCCTTCTTCTTTAGCGTTTTATCTCCCCTAATTCCTTAACTTTATAAATTTAAAGAGAAGGGAAGAAAAGAAGGACTGGCAGGTCTCACTATTTTATATTCTTTTTTTTCTCTACAATTCTTAGTCGCCCATAATTCCTTCACCTTACAAATTAAAGAAGAAAAGAAAGGAGAAGAAAAAAGATTAACAGGCCTCACATCAATTGGAAAAGAAGAAAAGGGAAGGAAAAGGAAAAACATGGAAGGGGATTGGCAGGTCGTACATTTTTCCTCCTTTTTTTTTCTTCCCCTGTAATTCCTTCACCTTACAAATTAAAGAAGAAAAGAAGAGAGAAATAAAAAAAATAAGCTTAACAGGTCTCACATTAATTGGAAAAGAAGAAAAGGGAAGGAAAAGGAAAAAAATGGAAGGGGATTAGCAGGTCGTACATTTTTCCGTCTTTTTATCTTCCCGGATAATTCCTCAACCTTACAAATTGGGAAAGAAGAGAAGGGAAAAAAACGAAGGGGATTAGCAGGTCTTAGTGTTCATGGGTGACGTTTATGGGGCGTGGATAAGACGGTTACCCAATAGGCCTGAGAGGAGGAGAAGAAGAAGAAGAAGAAGAAGAAGAAGAAGAAGAAGAAGAAGAAGAAGGAGGAGGAGGAGAAGGAGAAGCGAAGTGGAAGAAGAAGAAGAAAAAGAAGAAGAAGAAGAAGAAGAAGAAGAAGAAGAAGAAGTAGGATAAATAGAAGGAAACAGAAAAATTATAAAAAAAAGAAGATACATAAAAAGACAACAACAACAACAAAAACAACAACAAAAACAAGAATAGGAAAAATAAAAAATACAAGAACAGGAGCAAAAAGAAGAAAAAGAAGAAGAAAAAGAAGAAGAACAAGAACAAGAAGAATAGGAACAAAAAAACAAGAACAGGAACAAAAAGAAGAACAAGAAGAAGAGCAAGAAGAAAAAGAGGAGGAGGAAGAAAATGAAGAAGAAAAAGGAGAAGAACAAAAACAAAAAAAATGAAGATGAAGAAGAAAACAAGAACTAAAAGAAATCAACAAATAAAAGAAGAAAAAGAAGAAGAAGAAGAAGGAGAAGGAGAAGAAGAAGAGGAGATGGAGAGAGGGAGAGAGTGTAGTTAGGTTAATAGTAAAGGGAGATGCAATATAATGGAGGAAAGGGAGGAAGGAAGGGAGAAGTGACAGCGTGAAAGAAGAACAAGGAGATTGAGAGGGAGAAAAGTGCAAAGGGAAAGGAAGGGAGGAAAAGGGAGAGAGAACAGAGGTAGGTAGAACTGACAGGATGAAAGAAAAACAAGGAGGAAAGATAAAGGGAAGGAAGGGAGGTAGGGAGAGGTGGCAGGGTGAAAGAAGAACAGGGAGATTGACAGGGAGGGAAGAGGAAAAGGGAGAAGCAATAACAGACAGAGGCAGAGGTGGGCAGGGAGGTATAGCAACGTGTCTTCGGTAGGGGTTGGGGGTCTTAGCGCCCTCCCCCTCCCCCCCCTTATTAGCCTTGTTCCCGCTGCCCCCCCCCCCCCCCCCCAGCCGGCTATTGGGCTATTGACACCATAACCACAGGAATTGATCTCTTGGAAACTGACCCAAAGCTGAAGGCGTTGTAGAGACTCCTTATCCTCCTCCTCCTCCTCCTCTCCTGTTAATTCTTCTTCTCCCTCCTCCTCCTCCTCCTCCTCCTCTCCTGTTAATTCTTCTTCTCCCTCCTCCTCCTCCTCCTCCTCCTCCTTCTGCTGCTAATACTTCTCCCTCCTCTTCTCTCTCCTTATTCCCGTTTATGAGGGTTTTCTTTTACTGTGTGTGTGTGTGTGTGTGTGTGTGTGTGTGTGTGTGTGTGTGTGTGTGTGTGTGTGTACGCCATGGCCACACACGTAGGCCTCGTCAAGGTTCAGTCACCACCACAAGCAGAGATTACACACACACACACACACACACACACACACACACACACACACACACACACACACACACACACCTCCATATATGAATCTTCACCAGGTGTTTGCAATTAAGGGGAAAGGTGCGATGTGTTGCATAAGGAGGAGGTGAAGGAGGAGGAGGAGGAGGAGGAGGAGGAGGAGGAGGAGGAGGAGGAAGGAAGGAAGGAAGAAAGTGTATACCTCCTGCAACTTCCGCCACCACCACCACCACCACCACCACCACCACCTGACTCTTCCTCCTCTCTCGTCATATCCTTTACCTCCTGTTACCTCACCTGTTCCCTCCCTCCCTCCTTCCTTCCTTCTCTCCTACTTCCCTTTCCTCTCCTTTATCCTCTTTCTATCTCTTTCCTTTCCTCTTCATTTTTTTCTTCCTCTTCCTTTTCTCTTTTCTTCCTTTTCCTCCACATATTGTCTACCCGAGAGAGAGAGACGTGAGCGTGTGTGGGCGTGCGTGTTGGTGTGTTTGTGTGTGTGTGTGTGTGTGTGTGTGTGTGTGTGTGTTGGCGTGGGTGTGGGCGTGGGTGTAGGCATGTGTAACCCCGTTAGTGAAGTGTGTGCCAAGAGAGAGAGAGAGAGATTGTTTCATGCCTCACACTTCACCTCACTTTCTTTCGTCCTCCTTCTCTCTCTCTCTCTCTCTCTCTCTCGCTATGTTGGGAGTGGGCGGAGCAGACAAAAGACAGCTGGAAGGTTGCAACATCTCTCAATATTCCCGAAGTCATGAATGGAGTGGCCTGGTGGTGGTGGTGGTGGTGGTGGTGATGGTGGTGGTAGTAGTGGTGGTGGTGGTGGTGGTGGTGTTGCATCCTCCCAGAAATCCCTTTGCCTCGTTTTAGTTTGGCTTGGTTGTGTTTGGTTGGATTGGGACTTTCAGGTTGTCGTTTTTTTATCTTTTTTTTGTGTGTGTGTTTTGTTTAGAGTTTTATGTGTTTTTGTGTTGTTTGTTTTCTCTTATTCTTCATCCTTCCTTTCTCTTTTCCTTCCTGCTTTCCTTCCCCTCTTCCAGTTTTCCTTCCTTCCTCTCTTCCATCTATCCTTCCTCTCTTCCAGTTTTTCTTCCTTCTTCCTCTCTTCCATCTATCCTTCCTCTCTTCCAGTCTTTCTTCCTTCCTTCCTCTCTTCCATCTATTCTTCCTCTCTTCCAGTTTTCCTTCCTTCCTCTCTTCCATCTATCCTTCCTCTCTTCCAGTTTTTCTTCCTTCCTTCCTCTCTTTCATCTATCCTTCCCCTCTTCCAGTTTTCCTTCCTTCCTCTCTTCCATCTATCCTTCCTCTCTTCCAGTCTTTCTTCCTTCTTTCCTCTCTTCCATCTATCCTTCCTCTCTTCCAGTTTTTCTTCCTTCCTTCCTCTCTTCCATCTATCCTTCCCCTCTTCCAGTTTTTCTTCCTTCCTTCCTCTCTTCCAGTCTTTCTTCCCTTCTTCCTCTCTTCCATCTATCCTTCCTCTCTTCCAGTTTTTCTTCCTTCCTTCCTCTCTTCCATCTATCCTTCCTACCTTTACTCAATTATCCCTAACCTTTTTTTCATTTCCTAATCTTTTCCTTTCCTCCATATCTTGACTCCCCTTCTCTCCTTCTTCCGTGATCCTTTCCTCTATCATTTTCTTATCTCCTCATTTCTCCTCTCTATATCTCCTAGTTTAACCTTTTTGCTCTTTTTCCTGATCTCTCTTCTCTTCGGAACGGCATCTGTGTAAGAGGAAGAGTGGGGCGGGAAGGAAGGAAGGGAAGGGAGGAAGAAAAGGGAGAAATGAGGAAGAACGTACAGGGAAGAGGAAGGAAGGAAGGAAGGGTGGAAAGGAAGGAAAAGAAAGGGAAGAAGTGAGATAGGAAGGAAAGGAAGGAAATTTGAAAGTGGAGAGAGGAAAGGGAGAAAAAGGAAGGAAAGGAAGGAAGGATAGAAGGAAAAGAAAAGGGATGTTAAGTGTGTGTGTGTGTGTGTGTGTGTGTGTGTGTGTGTGTGTGTGTGTGTGTGTGTGTGTGTGTGTACGTACATACGCGCAAACGCCCACAGCATGTTCCATTCAGACCGGAGAACCCCACCAGTGAATGAACGAACACACACACACACACACACACACACACACACACACACACATCGGCATTTCCTTCCTCTGGTTACCGCCCCGCCTGGTTGGGTTAATATGGAGGCTGGTAATGTGTGATCCCCTCCCTTTCCTCCCTTTCTCCCTCCCTTCGCCGGGCCAGATGACAGGGAGAGGGAGAGGGGGGAGAATAAGGGAGAGGGAGAGATGTGAGAATAATGATGCGTTGAGGGGAAGCTGAGGGAGGTGGTGGGAATGTGAATGTGTGTGGGTGTGATGGGGAGGAAGTAGGGGTTTGAGGGGGAGGAAAATGAGGAAGAGGGGAAGAGGAGGGGGGAGGGTGTTGAGTGAGGATCGGTACCCAGACGTCATTGAAATTCCCACGATATGTGTGTGCGATGCGAGGCGAACGTTTCTTTACCCCGCCGAGATCTCGAGGCTGCGGCAGATGGGTCGGTGGACGGGGCTGCTGGGCTGAGGGTTTTTGCCACGGGGAAGGCCTAGACCAGCCAGTCCTCAGTCCCATCAGCCCTGTGCAGCCACCGTCGCCACTTCAAAGCTGGAGCGTGGTGGCCGAAGCCCGTCTTGTCACGCCCCGGCGCAACAGGATATCGCGGCGTGATTCAGCGGCCAGCGGCATTGTTTCAGCCTATTGTGCGGCGGGTCCGTGTTGAGCTAACGCGGTGCCAGCCATGATGATCGGCCTGAGCGTGTGGACAGCCGCCCTGCGAGGATGTCTGTTGTGTGATGTAGCCCAGCCTGCCCCGATACACGATCTGTAATATTGAGATCTTGCTCCGACCCAGCGGCGAGGCAAGCCCAGCTGCCAACACAAGGTTTTGCTCCCCGCGCCGCCGCCTCCAGCCAGAGCGTGTAGCAGCAGGAGCAGCGAGGCGCGAGGCTGCTGCAGCTGCACGCTGGCGGGCGGCGACAGAGTTGCGGTGGGCTGGGTCGACAAACTTCACGGGTGAGATGTTCCCAGCGACACGGCGGCCAGAGGGTGAGGGCTGCTGCCAGTCACCGCGCCTTCCCTCCCTTCCTCCCTCCCTCCGCCATCCTGCCTCCCTTCCTGCCTTCGTGCGCCGGAGAAAGCTGTTGGTCGTGATGGCCGTGCTTTCTGAGGGAAATTCAGGGTTACTACACGTCGTCAGAAACGGCGCGTCGCGTTGGGGCCGCGGTCAGGGGGGGAGGGGGGACGGACAAAGGGAGGCACGGCGGCGGCTTCCTCCAAGGGGCCAGCCAGCCAACCCCCCCCGAGGCCTCGCCCCTTCCCTCCCCGGCGACCTGGCGACGCTGGAGGGAAAGGAAGCGGCGGGAGAGTGAACGGGAAGAGGAAGGGGAGAGAACATCAGCGGCGGGATTGTGGCCGACGATAGGAACGGAACTAAAATTAGAACAGACCGCCTCCCCCTGAACACACACACACACACACACGAGACGAGTAATAAGAGGTGAGAAAGGGAGACACTATAAGCTTCCTCGTTTGAAGACTCGACTCGCGCGTCGCTCCGCTGCTTCGCAAAACACAAATCACGTCTACTTCGCCTCCTCGCCACGACTCTGGAAAAACTCAAACATTAGGGAGCAGGAAGAGGAACACTTTATTTAGCTCCGGCAAAACACAGATCCTGGTGACTGATAGCCGTAATACCAGTGTAAGACCAAACGCCGGGTAAGAGCCAGGTAGCAGACTCCTTACGTTCTTATGTACCACGTGTTTACTTGAGCCTGGTAAAAACTAAGGTTGGCTTTGTTAGACGGTTCCACCCCCCACATCAACCATTTCCAAAGGCCTTAAAGGAGATCAGTCGGGTTTTAATGAGTGTTTCCTTAGGTTCAGGGTACAGAGGAAGGGTCAGACTACCACCAGAGTCATAAAACTACCCCTGGAAATACCTCAAACTCCTACGAAAGCCTTGTCAAATATGTGTTCTTGGGTCCCCGAAATGTGCAAGACTGGTATTGTCAAACGTTTCCACCCCTCACATCAACAATTTCCAGAGGCCAAAAAGGACATCAGTCGGGTTCTAATGAGTGTTTCCTTAGGGTCACGTTACAGAAGAAGGGTCAAACTAACACCAGGGTCATAAAACTACCCCTGGCATTGCCCCAAACTCCTACGAAAGCCTTGTCAAATATGTGTAAATAAGCGAAGAAATGTATAAGATTAATGAGTGTTTTCTTAGGGTCACATTACAGAAGAAGGGTCAGACTACCAGAAGGGCCACAAAAATATCCCTGGAAATGCCACAAAACTCCTAGGAAAGCCTATGTGAGCCTATGTATGTATATGTGAGCTTGGGCTACGAAATCTTTAAGAACACGACACTAACGACCCTATTTTTCCCCTCCCAACAGGTGTGCAGACGGTTACATGGGCCAGCGGTGTGAATTCAAGGACCTGGATGGCTCTTACCTCCTACACACGCGGGAGAAGGTGCTGCTGGAGACGGCCTCGATCGCAGGGGGCGCCACCGTGGCCTGCGTGCTGGTCTTCGTGGTTCTCTTCGCCGTGTACGTCTTTATGCAGAAGGACAAGGACAAGCGCTGCAGGTAAGGGGATGAAGGTGGTTGTTGAACTTGTATTGTGGTTTGTTGTAGCTTTTTCGTGTTTTTTTTTTCTAGTTCTTTTTTTTTTTATTCTTGGTTTTCTCTTCTCGTTTTATTTTTCTTATCCTTCTTCTTCGTTATCCTTCTTCGTTATCCTTCGTTATCCTTCTTCTTCTTTTTCTTATCCTTCTTCGTTATCCTTCGTTATTCTTCGTTATCCTTCTTATTCTTCTTATTCTTCTTCTTCTTTCTTATCCTTCTTCTTCTTTTTCTTATCCTTCTTCTTCTTTTTCTTATCCTTCTTCTTTATCCTTCTTCTTTTTCTTCTTCCTTCTTATCCCTCTTCTTCTTTTTTTTATCCTTCGTTCATAGGTCCTCCTCCTCCTCTTTATCCTCTCTTTTTGTTCTTTTTGTTCTTATTCTGGTTCTTCTTGTTCTTCTCTTTCTTCTTTGTAACGTTGTCTTCTTTCTTGTTCTTGTTTTGGTTCTTCTTTTACTTATTGTTCTTGTTTTTTTGTTCTTTCGCTTCTTGTTCTTTCTTTTCTTGTTTTCTTCTTCTTCTTCTTCTTCTTCTTCTTCTTCTTTTGATCTATATCGCTATGTAATCCTTCATATGATCTCCTTTTGGTCTTTTCTTCTTTCTCTTCTTCTTCTTCTTCTTCTTCTTCTGCTTCTTCTTCTTCTTCTTCTTCTTCTGCATCTTCCGCTGATTTGTATTACTATGTATGCCTTCCTTCTCTTGATCCTCTCCTTCCTCTTCTTCTTCTTCTTCTTCTTCTTCTTCTTCCTCCTCCTCCTCCTCTTCCTCTTCTACTTTTTCTTCTTCTCCTTCTTCTTCTGCTTCTTCATCTTCTTCGTTTTCTTCATCCTTTCTTCTTCTTCTTCTTCTTCTTCTTCTTCTTCTTCTTCTTCTGCTTCGTCTTCTTCTTCTTCTTCTTCATTACTTTCTTCCTCTTCCTCTTCTCTTTGGGGGACGAAACACACAAAGCACACCCAACTTACCATCAGGAATTCCACATTTGCGTCACTGCGTGGGTGTGTTGCCATCCCTCGTGTTGCCTCAGCCAGGGAAGACAATGGAAGCTTTTTTTGCTCTAGGGGCTCTGGCATAGTCTTCATTATGTCCATTATGTATTGTGTCTTCCATTGTGGCTCCTTCAACAAGAGTGCGGTGGGTATTAGGGCTCTTATGATGCACCAGAAATATGTTAATGGGGGCTTCAATAGGCTATGTATGGGGAGGATAGTGTGGTGTGTGTTTTGTTATGGTCCTTCCTTTTCTTTTGTCCCCCCTTTTAGTGTGTGGTTGTGCTCCGTTTTCTTCTTTTCTTTTGCAGCGTTTTCTTCTTTGTGCTTCGTTTTCTTCCTTTTGCAGCGTTTTCTTGTTTGTGCTTCGTTTTCTTCTTCCTTTTGCAGCGGTTTTTTTTTAGCGTTTTCTTGTTTGCACTTCGTTTTCTTCTTCCTATTGCATCGTTTTCTTGTTTGTGCTCCGTTTTCTTCTTTTCTTTTGCAGCGTTTTCTTCTTTGTGCTTCGTTTTCTTCCTTTTGCAGCGTTTTCTTGTCTGTGCTTCGTTTTCTTCTTCCTATTGCATCGTTTTCTTAGTTGTGCTTCGTTTTCTTCTTCATTTTGCAGCGGTTTTTTTTAGCGTTTTCTTGTTTGCACTTCGTTCTTCTTCCTATTGCATCGTTTTCTTGTTTGTGCTTCGTTTTCTTCTTTTCTTTTGCAGCGTTTTCTTCTTTGTGCTTCGTTTTCTTCCTTTTGCAGCGTTTTCTTGTTTGTGCTTCGTTTTCTCCTTTTTGCATCATTTTCTTAGTTGTGCTTCGTTTTCTTCTTTCTTCTGCAGTGTTTTCTTGTTCTTCACCATTTTCAAACCATTTGCACATTAACACAAGAAGAATAAGAGAAGTAATATTAGTAGTGTTGGATACAGAAGCAGTAGGTATAGGATTGAATGTACATGTTTTAGTGTTTTGAGGTTCACCGTGGTCTGTCTTTGCAGGGACTTGGACAACGGATGCGACAACGATCACCAGCCGTTCTCAGGCTACAAACGCCCCCGCGCCGAAATAATACGAACAATTATCAACCCCTACGCCCAACCCCATGAGGTAAGGCTCCTGAAATTGACCCCTCCTGAAATTGACCCCTCCTCCCGAAATTGACCCCTCCTGAAATTGACCCCTCCCGAAATTGACCCCTTCTCCCGAAATTGACCCCTCCCGAAATTGACCCCTCCTCCCGAAATTGACCCCTCCTCCCGAAATTGACCCCGCCTCCCAGAGGTGGCCCTCCTCCGGAAATTGACCCCTCCTGAAATTGACCCCTCCTCCCGAAATTGACCCCTCCTGAAATTGACCCCTCCCGAAATTGACCCCTCCCGAAATTGACCCCTCCTCCCGAAATTGACCCCTCCTCCCGAAATTGACCTCCTCCTGGGGTGGCCTCTCCTGAAATTGACCTCCTCCTGAAATTGACCTCTCCTCCCAGGTGACCTCCTCCTGAAGTTGCCCTCCTCCCGAGTGGCCCTCCTCCTGAAATTGACCCTCCTCCTGAAATTGACCCTCCTCCTGAAATGGCCCCTCCTGAGGTGGCCCCTCCTCGAAAGTGACCCTCCTCCTGAGTGGCCCTCCTCCCAGGGTGGCCCTCCTCCTGAAATTGCCTCCTCCCAGGTGGCCCCTCCTCCTGAAATTGACCCCTCTTTCGGCCACCTCTTTTGATTCTTTTTAGGAGCAGCGAGTAGCGGGCTTTTTTTTATATAATTATTGTTTCCTTTTTTGTGCCCTTGAGCTGTCTCCTTTGTTGTAAAAAAAAAAAAAAATGCTTCTGGGACACTGGGGGTTCACACTGTAGGAAGTTGTGGGGTGGGCTCATATTATTTAGTCTCCCCCAGTTATTTTATGTTATTTATTTATTGGAATGCTGTAACTATGGTTTTACTTTAGTATATTGAAGAATGGAGTCAACTAATGAATTCACTCTATTGGTGTTTACTGTATTTCTAGTCTCATCTTTTGTTTCATCTATTTTTTTTTATTTATTTTTTTTTTTTTTTACAGAAAAGAAAACAGTTCAAGGGTGTGAAAAAAAAAGAAAACGATAATGAAAAAAAAAAAAAAGCCAGTGGATCTTTTTCATGTTATTTCTTTATCAGAACATGATTATTATGGCATCACTTTTGTATGTTCAAGAATGTAATCAAATGATGCAATCTTTCCGTGCCTATTATGATACTGAGATATATGGGTTTAGAACATGTCCCAGCACTATTCTCTCATTGTAAAGAGTGATTAGATGCTATGCTATCACTTGTCTGAGTACTCTTCCCTTCCTGCTGCCTTTCCCCTACAAGCTTCTGCCCCACCTGTGCTAGGGAGAGTGAGATGACTTAAAAATAAAGAAAACTGAAGCAGATATTCTCAAGCATTTCAGGACTTACACACCCACATTTGATAAGGCTTTCATTCAGGTTGTTGTGGGTATTTCCAAGGGTAGTTTTATGAGTCTAGTGATAGTTTGACAAGGCTTCTGTGCCATGAATGAGAAAGTCGCTCAAGAAAACTCAACTAGTCTTCTTTGTGGCTTTGGGAAATGGTTGTTGTAAGAGCAGAAACTGTCTTAAGAATATGAGACTTACTAACGAGACTTAATCATTCTCAGGACTTAAGTTACGTGGAAGTGCAGCCCTCCAAGCCCACCATCAGCCCAGGGGTAGTGAAGGAGGCTGGCAGTCCCCACAGTGTGCCCGGAAGTGACACCTGCAGCCCCAGCAGCAGCCCCTCGTAGTGACACAGCTGTCCCTCCTGTCTCGACCCTGCCCGCCCTGCCGCCCTCACACACCTGTTGCTTGTGAATGTTAGTGAGTGACCCAGAGGACATTACTTGAGCCTTTACTTGCTGCACAGAGTAGTGTGAACTTCTCTTGGTGCTTCTTGAGTACTCATCCAACAGCCTAGATGTCTCGTTCTGTTAGCGTAGGAGGGAGCATCGGCAGCCCGTGTGTGGCCGGCGACTCTGGCCAACCAAAGCGTAGACACAAAGAAGTTTTATGCCCTCCCCTGTGAGTGGGTGACAGGCCTTGAGGCGGGTGTGCACAGCCTGTCTGCTGCTGATGGTGAATGTGACACATACTCAGTTATCTCAAGATGCCTACTGTGCTGTCTTTTAGATTCAGAGTAATATATATATAATATTTTAGTGTCTACCATATATATGATCTGCCTTGTGTACATATGGATAGCAGTGTTCTTCAAGGTGCCTGTCTGCACACATGCCCTCCACGTAGGCGTAAGGGCCACTCTAGTTGTCGCAACACCCGCTGTCTGGTGTGCTGGGCGTGCCGGGCGTGCCGGGCGCTGGCGGTGGAGTAGGTAGCCGCGAGTATACTTCTCTTGTGTCACAACCGTCCAGATGGTACTTATGTAATTTAATTTATATGTAGAATACAAAGATTAACAGCATTCATTTATGTAGCCTTTTATGCTTGTATCTAAAGGTTTAGGTGCACAGTTTATTTTCTTATGTGTATTTCTCATTTTTCTTTCCATGCTGTGCTTTGATATCGTATCACTGTACATTCCCAGCTTAACAGTTACCCTTATGTAAGGATCTGGCAGGCCTTTAGCCACCTATTCCAGACGATTCCATTAGGTCCGTTCCAGTGCTGTGGACTCCAGTGGTGGTCATCGTTGTCGCAACATCTGCAGACTCACGCTGAACGAAGCTCTGAAGTTTGCTTTAGAATCGGTATGACGGTACACAGTGTTTCCATGGCCAGAGTGACCATTATATTAAGAGTTGACTGCACCTACCATAGTCCCAAATGCCATTGTCAAGTTCTTCAGGATCTTTTTAATAGAATACTTTCTCGGGCGAGTCTCGCCTCCTCTGTCCTTGGTTAGCCCATCTGGGCCTCTCTTCGTGGTTGTTGTTGATAGAGGAAGAAGCTCTAGAGCCAGAGCGTTATTTAGACTCCCTGACGTGGGGCAGTGTATGTGTGTTTTGTTATTCATCTGTGTTTGTGTTTTGCACTGCCAGCCAGCCAGCCAGCCAGCATTATTCATCATTACTTTGTATTATGGATTTCCAGTTTTAGGGTAGGAAGACTGTACATAGTGTAAAGAAGCCAAGCAGGAGTGGGTGAGGTTGCCAGAGTCGCCGCGTGATGAAGAAGACCTTGACGTCACTCTGCGTTCCACTTGGTTACTGCATTTAGCGCCTCGTTTCCCTGCGTGACTCTGTTAACCTTCCGGAGGAGCTATACACTGCTTAGTTGTAACATTTGTATATAAAACTAGCAAATTATTTGCTTATTGCTGTTCAGCTTTTTGTGTAAGATTCCTTGACTTTTTTGTAACTTTTGATTATTCCTGATAGAGTATTGATTATTGCAGAACATTATGTAATGTAAGGCAAGACCTCCAAGTGAATGAGTCACTCTGAGAACTGCTACCGCAATAATATACCTGTAAGTTGTTCTGGGTATGAAGACCTTTTTTATTATTATGTCGTTACTTGTGTCTTGATGAAGGAGGAACTGTTTCACAATTATTTTTGTTGTTATGTTTCACCACTCGGCACTGTTCTTGCTTACTGGTGCTCTGGCTGCTGGCATTTGTTTTATTGGATGGAAAGTTTCAGTGTTTAGAGGCTGTTTCCTTCATACTGAGAACAATTTAATTAGTAGCAATGCTCAAGGTGATGACAATTCTTTGGGTCAATAGTGTCAAGATTCCCTGGAACTTCATATCAAATTCTTAGCAGTTAGTTACTGCATTTGTGAATGGGCATAACACAGCGTGTGAAGTTTCCTATCTTGGTGTAATTGTAATTCTTTTAAGGGTATTTTCCTAAGGCAACTTGTGCTCAGTATGTCACAAAGGTGGTCTACTTACAAGAGTTGTTCCTCTGAGGAATAGTGTTTGTAGCGGTTAGCACCCCACCATATTTATGTGCTTGTCAGTCAGTGTAAAGCTTCAGTATTTTCTTGCCTCTCCCCGTCACCACCATACCTGGCTTCCATGTCGCCCCAGAGGAATAGTACTTAGTCGTCACCCTTGTGCTGAGGTGTTGTTGTCGACACACTGCAGTGTTGTGGTGTGTTGTGTCCAAAGAGTCAGTCCCAGTAAGCACCCTTGCATTGTTTGCATCAGTAGAGCCTTTAGTTAATGGCAGCTAGATTAAGCAGTGTCAAGAAAACTGAGCCACAAAATAGTGTTTAACATTCAGTAAATGCAAAATCCACATTGAAGGGATAGGGGCCTTTGGTGTTTCTCTTGCCTCACTACCTCTGATATGCCTTGCTAGTCCACAAAAAGCAGCTTTAACATCATATGCAGATACTCAGTCCTGTGCGCTGTGCAGGGTTTGCACTTGAGTTGTCACCACACCAGTTTACAGTATTTGTTTCCCTTAGGGCCAGGAAACCATTTAGGAAGCTATAATGCAAGTTGCATAATTTTAGGTAACCATAAATATTATATTTTCTTGCTTCCCTGTACCTTACTCTGTAACACCAGGATTGCTGAGTCAAGCCACTAACTGATTTTCATATGCATAATTTATCCAAAATTGTTCAAAACTACCAATTTCAAAGGTTTTGAATCCATAAATATTCAAAATACTAATGATTCTGAAGGTTTTGTTGGCAGCCAAGCACTTGCTGATCTGTGCGACAATCCCGTCAAACAGCTTAGCTTGGAGGTGCCTGGCCAGTGAGTCTGGAGAAGGTTGCCTCGTTGAGTATCATCAGCTTGTTGAAAACTCTGCCACTCGTGATCCTAGAGCGACAAAGCCACATCCTCTGATCAGTTTCACAGCTGGCTTGGGGGGCAGGAGTGGGACGTCAGGTCAGTCTTGCCTGTGAGGATTTCAGGAATGCGCAGCGGTGGCAGGTCATCGTCACCTTGACTTTGATCTTTCAGTTTGTCCATCCTGGAAGATGACAGTGACCAAGTAGTTCCTGTAGTCTTGAGTGAACACGGCACAGTCTTGTTGAGACACAGTCATGGAGTGAACGTGGCATTCACTCTTTGCCTAATTAACTTTAACGGAGTTTTAAATTTGTGATGGAGGGATTATTGTCTTGTCTTTGTCAAACATACACTGAGGTAATCTCTTATGATTACAGAAGGGGGAATCCGATCTCATAATTTTAAAGGAGCCGAGAGAACTCTGACGAGTCCAAGTTAAAATTATTGATGGCTAAATCGTCTGTGTGTTGGGGCCCGTAAGGGCGGTTGTCTATGAGTTGTAGCTTGTGTCTCCATGTGTTTCCTCAGCTACATAATAGCCGAGTAAATTAAAAATACATAGTAATAAAAATCAGTTAGTGAGCCTGTCATGATGGAACACAGTTTGTGGCCTGACTCGGTGGTCCTGGCGGTACAACTCTACGAGGCTATTTGGTAACTTGTGTTTGATGTGGATTTTTTTTAAAGAAAACTGTAAGTTTCCTAGATGTATTAGATATTATACTTTTTAATCCATGTATTGGATTTCCTCCAAAATAATGTTGAGGTATACTTGTGAAGTGAGTCAAGTGATGGTTGTATACCCGGGCCTGGCCACCCGGCACCCGCCCGTCACCCGTGGCGCTGCAGGTCAGACCGCTGCCCACAGTACCCTGGGTTACTGTCAACACAAACCTGTTTAACAGTGAATGAACAACACACAAAATTAAACAGGCATGGGTGAAAATTTTGAGTCGTTAAATATCAAGAGGCAAAGAATGAAATGTTGTAGGTGTGTTTTGTTAGAGGAATTGAATGTTGCCTCACACCACACCACACCACACCACACACCACACACACACACACACACACACACACACACACACACACACACACACACACACAAAAAATGAAGAAAGTAATGTTTATGTGCTTCGTCCACCACCTAAGACTAATGTGCACCTCTGGATACTGTTTCCTTTCTTCTCGCTGAGGCAGCGTCGTCCTGCGTGTCTGGCAGCTGAGAGGCACCAAGCTAGCGGGTTGTATTACTGAACTAGAAAATAATCAGTGAGTGTAGATTAACGCGTCATATAAACAGCCTTGTGTTTTATTATTTTTATGTTAATACAAGAATCCCTCATACATTTTTTTGATGATTAAAAATAATGTTTTGATTCCAGTTGATTGTAGCTTTATTTACAAAAGGGACTTGGAAATGAATGATAGCAGCTGATTGTCTGTACAGGAAAATGAAACAATATTGTTATCTAGTGTATTTTATTTTATCAAGTTACTGTCCATAGATGAAATAAAGAATTTGTTACAGCAGGCATTTGCAGTTTCCTTTTATAATCTACTAAAGGTGGGAGGAAGAGATCAAAGGTGTGAAAAATGAAAAAAAATAGTCATTGATGGCCTGAGTGACAGCCTGGGGGGCAAAGTCAGGTTAACCCTTGACTGCGGATTTCCTACAAGAAGACATCACCAAGCTACAGGAATAGAACAAAAAGTGGCTGCTACAATTCAATGAAGAAAAATGTAAAGTCATGCACCTTGAGAGGGGATATCCAGCATACCAATACCACATGAGAAACTCCACTATCCACCACAAAGGCAGAGAAAGACCTGGGACTATATGTTACCAGGCTACCAGTGAAGGCAAAATCTGTGTCAATCGCAGCAGACGGGTTAAGTAGGTAAAGTCATTTGTGTGGTCGTGATGCTTTTTAATTGAGGTCCTGCATATGGGAAGTCTGAGAAGGTACCCGATGTTAGGCAGTGAAAGCAGCTCGAAAGGTAAGGCACAGGTAAGGTTAAGAGCTGTGTCCGGCCTCTGTGCTCATCTGCGTGGCATTGGGCCTTGAGTAGTGGTGGGTAAGGGTCGGATTATAAAACATTTCACCGCCCAAGAACACATATTTGACAAGGCCTTCGTAGGAGTTGTGGGCATTTCCAAGAGTAGTTTTATGCTCCTGGTGGTACTTTGACCCTTCTGCTGTACCGTGAACCTAAAGAAACACTCATTACAACCTGACTGACCCTCTCTTTGACCTTTAGAAATAGTTGATGTGAGAAGCGAAGTGTCTTATAATTCGGACCTAAGAGCCCCGGGGTAGGTACACTTGCCATTTCAGTCACCTCATCTTCATTATCATCATTTACATCATCTTCACGATCACTTATGTCATCTTCATTATCACTTATCAACTTCTTCATCTCTTACATTATCTTCATCACGAATTAGAGCATCTTCATCGTCCGTCATCAATTACATCCTTTTCATTATCAGTTACATCATCATCATCATCATCAATTACATCATCTTTATCATCAATTAAATCATCATCATCATCTCTTACATCATTTTCATCATCAATTACATCATCTTCATCAGTTACATCCTCTTCAGTATCAGTTACATCACCATCATCATCTTTATTATCGATTACATCATCGTCATAAATTATATCTATCTTCATCAATTGCATCATCGTCATCATCAATCACATCCACTCCATTCTGTTATAGTTCCCCTTCCATCACCTCGTTTTCTTAGTCACTCATCATTGAAGCATCCATTATTAGAGCCTCGGAATAAATCATAAGAAGGCAGCACGTTATAAATTAGGGTAAAACTGCTGAATATCTCTCGTCACTGTGCGATAATAGTGAAAAATACATTTAATTTATCACAGCCAATGTTCAAATGAGAAGCAAATATGGGATGGTCATCTTGATAACCTGTAGCAGACACAATCAGTTTTATGATGAATTATGAGAAACCAACACTTTATATTCTAGTAGAAAGCTGATGAATATTCTCTAAAATCAGTGAGACTTATAACATGAACTAAATAGTCAAATGAGAGTCTGATATAGGGCGGCCATCTTGAACAGCTGTAGAAGAAAACAAAGTCGGGTTATCCGTATATTTTTCCTCCCAGCGTGTGCTCCATAACAGTAAGTAACACCGGAATGGAGTAATATTAACCTTAAAGTATTTGTGTGTAAAAGGGGGGCGTGGAAAATGAGTATCACGGCCCAAGAGCGGCGGGAAGAGGGGCTGAAGTGGGAGAGGGGGACCGAGGGCGAGGATCAGCTGATTATGCCTCGGAGGGGTCCATGTGGGCGGGGCGTATGTAATAATAATAATAATAACCGGTGAAAAGTACAACACATATCCCAGACAGCGAGAACACATCAGGGAGTGCCGTTACGAAGGCTATACTCCCGACCTACAACTGAACTGACCTGAACTGAAAAACCCATGACGCCTGAACACGGTGACTGGCAAATTAAGGCCTCTCTCTGTTGACCTGCGTCGGTAAAGATTGAGGCTTAGATTGGTTTACTGTTTACCGTTGATGAAGTTTCAGTCCGGGCTCCGTTTCCAGCACAGTCCCGTGAACAAATTGATGTTAGCACCGAAAGTTGTCCTCGATGCCCATGTTTCACACTCACGTCCAGCCAACAGACAGGCCACCAGACTCACCCAAGGCAGACCTCCAACAGACACTGGACCACCACTGACAGCCGACCTAAGACAGATGTTGATGACAGTGTTGGAAAGATGAAACGGGAGATCGTCCTCGGTCGTTACAGACACCCCCTCACCCAGCTTTGGCGAACTCACTCCAGAGTATAAGTGTAAAAAAAATAAAAATGGAATGGAATGCGGAATTCTAACGGTCGGAAGGAGAGACACTTAATTACTTACAATACTTATACTTACTTTTGTGATTCTGTGTACATTCCATTCTTAACCTAACCTCCTGGCATTACACAAGGACCTTCCTGCAGAAGTCGGGTCAGCTGAATAAAATCTAGTCCCTACCCTGGTGACAACAGGTAACCAACAACACCCATTAGCAGTTAGCACTGGTGGGGCAGTAGAAGCGGTGGCCCCACAGCCTAACCAGCCCCTTATAACATTCCAGAAGAATAAGATGTTTACTGGCAAAACCAAGGCCTTCTCCTTTTTTCTGCAAGCCTGCATCAGTAAAGATTTGAATTAAGATTTTTATTATTGACACACTAATATCTTGTTTCTTACCTTACCAACCTCTCATGTGTTGTCTATTTTCTAATCCTCAAACATCCCTTCTCTTCTGATCTGTATTGGCATGTATCGCTGTGTAGGTTGTCCTCCCCTTGATCCTCTCTTCTGCTTATTCACACACTTTGCCTGGGAAACCTTACGTAAGAGTGTAATGAGGGTTTGTGTGTAGGTAAAGACGGCATGCGGCAGGTGATGGGTGGTGTGAGGCGGTGGTTGGCTCCTCCTCGTCTTCTGCCCTGCATGGAGGCAAGACACATCTGTACTCCCACACCTGCATTCTGCTACACACCTGCCAGGCACTGCTCACACATGCATGGTACTCACTCAACTCTTGCAATGACTGATGATGAAATATATATGAAATGAATAAGAAATAAATATCACATGAAGTAGTTCAGTGTGTGTGGAATAGTGAAAGAACACATGCACTTGAGGAAGACTTTAGTGAATAGTGAAGCGTTTAGCAGCAAATAGAAAAAATAAAACAGCAGTTGTTGAGGAATAATGAAATGGAAATTAGGAGTGTTGAGAAGTACATGAGATTAAGGATACTGTTAAGCCGCGAGTAGAAGTATTGACAGTATTTCCCTCGCAGCGCAAGATGGGCCACTCTCAGGGGTCAGAATAGTTGACCTGACCCGCATCTTGGCCGGGCCATTTGCCACCATGGTGCTTGGTGACCTTGGGGCTGAGATCATCAAGGTACGAACACTTGGCTCATGCCCAGTCCTTGTTTTATTTATGTTTAATGCTGAATGTGGCATAGAAAAGTAGTTTCAGCTTTTTCAGCAATAAAGCTCATTGAGAGACAAAGTTGTTACCTAAGTGTACTAATTCATTGATGTACACCTTTGCACAAACATTCTTCCATAATGAGGTGATGTGGTGGGTGCTCTCTCAAGAAGGAGACACATTTTGAGGCTCCCTGTGTGTGTGTGTGTGTGTGTGTGTGTGTGTGTGTGTGTGTGTGTGTGTGTGTGTGTGTGTTTACCTAGTTGTATTTACCTAGTTCTGTTGTGACATACGGGAAGAGAACTATGCTCACGCTGTCCTGTCTCCATATCCACTCTTATCCAACTTTTCCTTAAAATCATGTATGTGTCTTGCACAAACCACCTCCTCCTTCAGTCTATTCCACAGCTCAGTGCTTCTGTTTGGGAAGCTAAACTTTTTTACATCTCTCCTACACATGCGTGGTCGCCCTCAACTTCTTTCCATGTCCTCTCGTTTCTCTCTTGTTCCACACACATAGGTCCTCTCTGTCCAAATACTCCACTCTGTTTGCCACTCTGTACACCACTATCAGGTCTCCTCTTTCTCTTCTTCTCTCCAGGGTTGTGAGCCCCATTCTATTGAGTCTCTCCTCATAAGTCCGATCTCAAAGTTCCGGTACCATCTTAGTTGCCACTTTCTGCACTCTTTCCAGCTTCCTTATGTTCTTTTCGTGAGGAAACCAGACCACTGCTGCATACTCCAACCTTGGCCTTATCATTGTAACTATTATTTTCTTCATCATCTCCTCATCCAAGTACACAAATGCCGTCCTTATGTTCCTCAGCCAATTCAGAGTTTGTCCCGTTATCCTGGTGATGTGTTTGTCCGGTGACATGTTCTCTGAGACAGTCACTCCCAAGTCTTTTTCCTCCACTCCTCTGCATATTCTCTCACTTCCCATCTTATAATCATATTCACATCTTCTACCACTCCTACCAAACTCCATTTTTTTACACTTCCCAAGGTTGAACTCCATCTGCCATGTACCACTCCACTCCCAAATTCCATCCAGGTCCCTTTGGATAGATGTGTGGATGTGTTTGTGTGTGTGTGTGTGTGTGTGTGTGTGTGTGTGTGTGTGTGTGTTGGTGCAGGAGACTGAGGGTAGCTTTGGTGCCTCAGGTGGAGCGGCCAGGCGCTGGGGATGACACCCGCTCGTGGGGGCCGCCCTTTCTCGGCACAGAGAGTTGCTACTTCCTGAGTATCAACCGCAACAAGAAGAGTGTGGCCGTGGACCTCAAGCAGCAGCGGGGATGCGGAGTGGTTCAGGAGCTGGCCGCTGCAGCGATGTGCTCATAGAAACTTTGTCCCCGGGCCTGGACGCCTGGGACTGGGGTACCGATTGCACACGCCCTTGCCCTGCTTCTCATCTGCTGCTCCATCTCAGGGTATGGACCCTCGGGGCGATATTCAACCGCCCAGGGTATGATGTGATGGCCGCTTCCTTTGGGGGTCTGATAGGGGTGGCGGGGCCCAGGGAGAGCCCTGCAAGGTAAGAAATTGGCCATGACAGATCTGGCCACAGGTTTGTATGCTCATGGGGCCATCATGGCGGCCCTGCTGGGCGGCAGCGGACAGGCGCCCGGCCAGAAGATTGACTGTAACCTGTTGTCAGACGCAGGTGTCGTGCATGGTGAACCTGGCCTCCAACTACCTCAGGTGGCCTGGGCGCGCGCTGGAGCACGGCACACGAGAACGTGCCCTACCAGGCGTTCCCCACTGCTGATGGCCACATCAGCATCGGCGTATGCAGCAATGACAGTTAAAGCTGCGCTGTGCCGCGTTCTGAACCTGCCTGAGCTGGTGACTGATGAACGAGGAATGAATGAGTTTGAATGAATGAAGGAATGAATGAGAGTTTGAATGAATGAAGGAATGAATGAGAGTTTGAATGAATGAAGGAATGAATGAGTTTGAATGAATGAAGGAATGAATGAGAGTTTGAATGAATGAAGGAATGAATGAGAGTTTGAATGGATGAATGAATGAATGAATGAATGAATGAGAGTTTGGATGAATGAATGAGTCTGAATGAATGAATAACTGAGTGAAAGAAAAGAAGGAAGGAAGGAATCACTGAACGAATGAATGAATGAATGAGAATGAATGAAAGAAAAAAAGAGAGAGAATGAATGAATGTGTGAATAAGTGAATGAAAGCAAGAAAGAATGAATGAATGACGAGGAGAGTGAACTATTTGGCGGAGTGGCTGACTGAATGAATGGCCATATGTTTTGCTGATGGGCTGGCGGAGTGAGTGAGTGAGTGAGTGAGTGAGTGAGGAAGGGCATGAGAGTTACCGACTAGTTGAGTGGCTGAAAAAAAAATGTGAATGTACGAATGGTGTGTGTGTGTGTGTGTGTGTGTGTGTGTGTGTGTGTGTGTGTGTGTGGTTGACGATATGGTTAATTTTCTTGGCTTCTCTATTCTTTTTTTTTTTTTTCACTTCTATTTTCTTACCCTTTTTGTCATTCCTTTTTTTTGGGGGGGGGGTTCCTAGTAAAATATTTTCTCTACTTTTCTTTCTTAGGAGTCATAATTCACATTCTTTATATATTTTCTCCTCCTCCTCCTCCTCCTTCTCCTCATTCACTTTCTCATGTTTTAAACCGCAATAAATCTTCCCATATTATCGTTTTCTTTATCTCCATCATCTG
The DNA here is from genome assembly GCF_024679095.1 of Eriocheir sinensis. Lineage (NCBI taxonomy): Eukaryota > Metazoa > Arthropoda > Malacostraca > Decapoda > Varunidae > Eriocheir > Eriocheir sinensis. The sequence continues at coordinate 116,051 of NW_026112360.1, read as the reverse complement.
TCTTCATTATCGTATACGGCATTCTTCTTCCATCTTTATTCCTCTTTCTCTTCTCTTTATTTACATTTTCTTCACTTTTTATTTCAATGTTACATCCTACCATTCTCAGTTTTCCTATTTCTCCCCTTCATTATGCCTCCTCCTCCTCTTCTTTCTCCTCCTCCTCCTCCTCCTCCTCCTCCTCCTCCTCCTCCTCTTCCTCCCCCAAGAGAGGAACGCTTCTGATCTTTCCCTGGAATCATTGCAACTTAGGGTCCAAAAATAGCTTTCAAGGGTGCAAAGAGGAAGAGGAGGAAGAGGAAAGAAGAGGAAGGAGGAAAGGAAGGAAAGGAGAGATGAGGGATGGCTGCAGTAGTGCACCGAGGTGGGAGGTAGTGAATGTGAAAATATAAGAAGGAAGGAGGAAGAAGGAGGAAGAGGAGGAGAGAACATATTTTGTTATAAACATCATGTATCTTCTCTCTCTCTCTCTCTCTCTCTCTCTCTCTCTCTCTCTCTCTCTCTCTCTCTCTCTCTCTCTCTCTCTCTCTCTCTCTCTCTCTCTCTCTCTCTCTCTCTCTCTCTCTCTCTCTCTCTCTCTCTCTGCCTTTCATCTTTCCCAGACTTTGACAATTAAAAAAAAACGAGTACCGTGTTATGTCCAAAAGTTACGTTAATTTAATTTCCAAGAGATTATTTTTACATTTTTTTCTCACCCGCAAACTTTACACTTATTTTCTTTTTACTTTTTACAAACTTTCATGCAGCAAAGTGTGTAAATAGTAGTGTGTGTACCTGTGTGTGTGTGTGTGTGTGTGTGTGTGTGTGTGTGTGTACTAATATCTGGTCTAACTTTATTTGTGAAGAGAACAACAACAAATAAAAAAATAACATCCACTTTTCCTTGTAATCTCACCACCACCACGATCGCCGACAACAACAACAACAACAACAACAACAATAACTCCTCATCTTGACAGTGCTCGGATGGAAACCGTACCAGGAAGATGGTTATTAATATATACTACAGGAGGAGGAGGAGAAGGAGGAGGAGGAGGGACTGTCAATGATCATCCCACGTGACTTTTTCTTCTGGTCTCTTTGTGTGTGTGTGTGTGTGTGCTAGTGAGAGAGAGAGAGAGAGAGAGAGAGAGAGAGAGAGAGAGAGAGAGAGAGAGAGAGAGAGAGACTTACATAGATTTACATAGAAAATCAGACCACACAGACCCCATGGTCCAGACTAGGTGGTCTGTCCTTAAACTAAAGTGATTTTACATTAATCAGAAGGCTCCAAAACGATGCCTTTCTACTCTAGTTGAGATTAAGTTGAAGGACGTGACGGTCGTGCTTCTTTTTGAAGGTGTCCATCGCGTTACTCTGGACCACTGATGGTGGAAGCTTTTTCCATCCTCGCACACAACGTTGGAGAGAGAGAGAGAGAGAGAGAGAGAAGAAAGCTAGAGATGATATATAAATAAACAGAGAAACAGATAAGGAGGACAAGAAAATGAGTGAAGGAACGAGAATAACAGAAGCACCAGCTGAATAAGGAAGAGGAGGAGGAGGAGGAGGAGGAGGAGGGGCAGGAGCATGAGGAAGATAAACAACAGGAAGACGAGCAGAAGGAAGGAGGAAGGAGAAAGAAGGGGAGGAGGAGGAGGAGGAGGAACAAGAGGAGGAGCACAGATAATCCTAATTTGCATGTGACATTTGAAATCCGTGGCACCGTAAGCGGGACCCTCTGGCTGGCTGGCTGGCTGGCTGGCTGGCGTGTGACCCGGATGTCGAGCCCCGTCACGGAAGATGGCGCGCAGGACCCTAGCCCAGCGGGACGCCAGACGAAAACAAACACCTGGAGCCCACAAACACCGTCCAAACACCAAAACACGTTTCACGCACACCGGAACCGACTTTAAGGTTATTCTAAAGCCTCAGATCCTCTTGTGAAGGTGTTGGTGAAGGGGTGCAGGGGTGAGGTGAGGGTGCAAGGTGCGGGGTGAAGGAGGTGAAGCCAAGGTCGTGGGTAGGGACAGGGAGGCGGTACTGGTGATGGTGTCTCGAGTGTCTCTGGTGACTAGCGGAGCAGAGTTGGTGACGTCACTCCACAGCTGACTATCTCATCACTACCAAGGCAAAAAACGGGGGAAGGGGGTGAGGGATGGGGGCGGGAAGGGAAGGGAGGACACACACATACACATACACACGCGGGGAGGGCCTGAAGGATGGGGACAGGAACGAGAGGGAGAACACACACACGCACACACACACACTGGTAATGATGGCCAAGGATTGATCCAACAACCCTTCCCCTCCCCCCTCTCCCCCCTCAGTGACGTCTGCGTATGTACTGAAGGAGTCTAAGGCAGCACAGCGTAAAAGAAGGTCTCTCTGTGTACTCTCAGGGAACCAAGTCGACGGGATAACAAGAGCGCGGCGCTAAAAACAGAAGGGACGAACGAGTGTGCTTCTGTGGAATGAGTTAATAATAGGATGTCTTCAAGTTTAGAGTGACACTGTTGTTAGGGTGAGGAGACTAGAGGTTGCAATTTATTAGTCTGTGTTTGAACTAGAGTCTGCAAGAAGGAAAGGGGATCCGACACTGTGTAAAAACTGCAGCAAAATAAAGAGCAAAAGGGTTCTGACACTTTGCAACAACTGGACCTAACTGAATAGAGATAAAAAGGGATATGACACGATGGAAAAACAAGCTAGATAAAGAGGATGACCAAATAAAAGGATATGACACCAAGTAAAAACTGAACCTAACGAAAGAGATAAAAAGGGATATGACACGATGGAAAAACAAGCTAGATAAAGAGGATAACCAAATAAAAGGATATGACACCAAGTAAAAACTGAACCTAACGAAAGAGAGAAAAAGGAATATGACACGATGGAAAAACAAGCTAGATAAAGAGGATAACCAAATAAAAGGATATGACACCAAGTAAAAACTGAACCTAAATAAAAAGAGCAAAAGGAATCTGAACCTATGTAGAAACTGAAGCTAAGTAAAGAAAGCAAAGGATATGTGAAACTATGTAAAAACTAAAGGTTACGAAAGAGACAGAAAAAGGGAATCTGAACCTATGTAAAAACTGAAGCTAAGTAGAGAGAGAAAAAAGGGAATCTGAACCTATGTAGAAATTGAAGCTAAGTGAAGAGAGCAAAATATATATGACACTATGTAAAAACTAAAGGTTAAGAAAGAGAAAACAAAAGCGGTGTAGCCTGAGACAACACAACAAACCCCCCGGCGAGAACACTTCGGGATATCAGCTTCGGAAAAACAATTGCAGTGTGAGGAGTCAAAACAACAGGCACATAAGAAAAGGGTCAAAGGCATTCCATCAGTACCAGGACTAAGAGGAACGCAAGATACACCGAAGGAATCAACGCAGCTGTTATCGTGGTTTTATCGCTCTTATCGCAAAGTTACAGGCCGCCCTCTGACGTTGACTGCAAGATGATAGAAATACAAGAAAAAGAAAAGAGAGAAAGAAGGAGCGACGCTACAATGCAGTTATAAATGGGATAGCGCTTGTCAATACAGAGATCAAAATTGAAAATAA
>NW_026112360.1:90000-110000 GCF_024679095.1 Eriocheir sinensis | reverse complement strand
TCAAGATAGCAATAGATAAATAAATAAAGATAGAGACAAAAAAAAAACAAAGGCAACAAAAGATAAACAAAGCAATAGAGAGATTGGTAATGATAAAGAGATAGCAATTGATGGAGACAGACAGATAGAAATAAAGATCACAATAGAAAATGATAGATAAAGATAGACAGAGAACAACAGATGAAGATAGCAATAGATAAAGATAGATAAAGATTCGTGACTATAATAAAAGAGTTAACAAAAAAGGATCAGTTAAAGAGGATGCGATCAGGTAAATGCAGGTAAGAGAGAGAGAGAGAGTGCCCGCCCGCCTCGTGCCTCGCAGGTGGTGCCTCGCCAGGGTGGGGAGGCAGGAAGCGACATAATAACTATACGAGGGGCACAGAGAGAGCTACCCCCCCCCCCTCTCTCTCTCTCTCTCTCTGAAAACCTCACACTCTCCCCCTTCCCTTTATCCCCCTTCCCTTCCCTTCCCCACAGTGCCATACATTCACTCACTGTCATTCATCTCCCAAAAGAGTGTTACCATCTCCCATAGCAACCTCCTCCTCCTCCTCCTCCTCCTCCTCTTATCCTCCCCACGTGCCTCTCTTTAGCAGTGTCACTTCCTCCCCTCCTCCTCCCCTTCCTCTTCCCCTCACCCCTTCATTCAACCGCCTTACAGTCTGGCTTCCCCTTCTCCCTCTCCCCCTTCCTCCCTCCCTCCCTCCCTCCCTCATCTTAAACTATACCTTGTTAAGTTCTGAATCTCTCCGCTTCTCACTTCCTCTCTCTCTCTCTCTCTCTCTCTCTCTCTCTCTCTCTCTCTCTCTCTCTCTCTCTCATGCAATACTCGAGACAAAGTGAGAGAAAATTAACAGGAAGGAAAGGAGGAAAGGAAGATGGAGAAGGAGGAAACGGGGTATTTGAGTGAAGGAAGGAGGAGGAGGAGGAGGAGGGGAGGGAGGAAGAGCAAGGAGGAAAAAGGAAATGACGGGAAATGGAGAAATATGCGTAAAAGAAAACAAATGAAATTGATCCGTCCTTCACTTCTCCTTTCTCTACTTTTTCATCTCCTTCCCGCCTGGCATAAACACTCTTCCTCCTCCTCCTCCTCCTCCTCCTCCTCCTCCTCCTATTACTTCTTCTTTGACCTTTCTTTTGCTTTACCGCCGCTTCTTCAACAACAACCTCCTCCTCCTCCTCCTCCTCCTTATCAACATGTTTTTTCTTCCCTTCATTCATATTAAAATCATTAAGTTCTCCTCCTCTTTCTCCTTTCTCCTTTTTCTTTTTTTCTCTCCATTTACTTTTCTGCTTTTTTTTTCATTCATATTAAAATCATTGCTTCCTCTTCTTCTCCTCTTCCTCCTTCTTTCTCTGCTTCGTAATCTACTCCCCCTTTCATTTCTGTCAACTAAAACTGCTAATCTTCCTTCTTTACCTTCCTCCTCCTCCTCTTCCTCCTTCATTTACTCTTCATTCATATTCTTACGTTAGGACTACTACTACTACTACTACTACTACCCCTCCCCCTCCCCCCGTACGCCATTCATGCAGGAGGTGGCCACGATAACAGGTTAATTAGAGGCAGGCATCAGGGGCACACCTGGGACAGCGGACTGAGCACAGAAGCTTACCTGTGTGTGTGTGTGTGTGTGTGTGTGTGTGTGTGTGTGTGTGTGTGTGTGTGTGTGTGTGTGTGTGTGGGTGTGTGTATTTCGGTTATCTGTTGCTTTCTTTTTTTGTTTGTTTGTTTTGTAAGTGAATGCGGTTTTTTTTTTTTTTTTTTTTTGGTATTTGCTGTTGTTGGTGGTGGTGGTTGTGATGATGGTGGTGTCGAAAGGTGTTCACAGTGACCTTTCCTTAATTTTTCTTTCTCTTTTCCTCCTTCTTCTCCTCCTCCTCTTTTATTCCTCCTCCTCCTCCTTTTCCTCCTCTTCATTCCTCAACTTCCCAAACCACAAAAAAAAACATGAAAATCGTGACAAGTTGCCGGATGTCCAAGCACGCACACACACACACACACACACACACACACACACACACACGTCAACCTCAAGATTAATTTCTAAGCAACGATAATAATGACTGTGAGACACGTCAATATGTAATGGCTGTGTAGGGGGAGGAAGGAAGGAGAGGAGAGGGGAAAGAAGAGGGGGAAGGAGGGGGAGGGGGGCGAGACGTCGCATATACGTCATAGATAGAGCGACTTGCGTGATAGCCCCCCAAAATAAACTCTTAATACCTGCCCCCTTCCCTCGCTCCCTCCCCTCTCAGTAGCTCAGGTGACGTGCGGCCCCCTGGATAATTTTTCATTCAAATACTCTCCAATTACCATAAGTGGAGGCCAGGTAGAAATAGATCTATTAATTGATGTAAGGAAATTGGTTTATGTGTAGATGTGTGTGTGTGTGTGTGTGTGTGTGTGTGTGTGTGTGTGTGTGTGTGTGTGTGTGTTGCGTGCAAATGTACTGGCGTGTGTGTGTGTGTGTGTGTGTGTGTGTCGGTACGTAGCAATTAAAGTAATTTGTACACTTGGTATGTGAGAAGTATGACGTCCGCTGGCATGTGTGCGTGTGTGTGTGTGTGTGTGTGTGTGTGTGAGAGAGAGAGAGAGAGAGAGAGAGAGAGAGAGAGGGTCGTACTGATGTGTGTGTGTGTGTGTGTGTGTGTGTGTGTGTGTGTGTGAGAGAGGAGGTGCAACTGTACTGATGTGTGTGTGTGTGTGTGTGTGTGTGCGTGTGTGTGTGTGTGTGTGTGTGTGTGTTTCTAACCCTCATTATACCTGTAACCTTTACCTGGCGAGCCACAGGTGTGCTTCGTTAGCCTGGCACCAGGAGGGGGGAGGAGGGGGTAGGAGGGAGAGGGAGGAGGGCGATGAGGACGAGAGAAGAGAAAAGGTGGCAGATTAAATTAGAAACAAATGAACGAACTAAACTCCCTTTGAAGTGAAGAGGAGAGGAGGAGGAGGAGGAGGAGGAGGAGGAGGAGGGGGAGGGACGAAGAAAAGAAAGAGAAAATCAAGAGCAAGTATAGATAAAAGAAAACAGAGAAGCAAAGGACGTGGAGGGAAAAAAAACACGTAAGATGAAGGATACGAAGGAGGAAAAGGCGGAGGAGGAGCGGGAGGAGAGGGAGTGACGAAGAACAAGAAAATCAAGAGCAAATATAGATAAAAGAAAACAGAAGCAAAGGACATAGAATTAAAAAAAGCACTTAAGTGGAAGGATGCGGTGGAGGAAAAGGCGGAGGAGGAAGAGGAGGAGGAGGAGGAGGGGGAGGGACGAAGAGCAAGAAAATCAAGACCAAGTAAAGATAAAAGAAAACAGAAGCAAAGGACGTAGAATTAAAAACAAAAAGGACGTAAGAGGAAGGATACGGAGGAGGACAAGCTCAATTTAAGGTTAAGGAATAAGAGCATCGGGAGTAGAGAGGCAGGGAGGAGGTAGAGTAAGGGGGTGAGGGTGAGAGAGGGTGAAGGGGGTAACTAAGGTAAGGGGGGTGAGCAACATGAGAACCACCCAAACATTCCCTCACGCCGGTAGGGCACGAGGAACCCCACACGTGACAGCTAAACCCCTCCTCCCCGCCCCCCACAACCCCTCACCGCCCCCACCCGCCCCCAGCAGCAAGGGCAAGGACGAAACTCTCCCCCCCGCCCGCCGCTACCCCCAGCAGCGCCTCCGTCGGGTGGGGGGGCGGCAAATGAAAAACGAGAAGAGGCGGCGGAGGGCAGAAGTACCACATGACGTCACTACTGTCTCCGAGGCGGGTTGGACACTTGCCAGAGCAGCCTCACCAGCCAAACACTAGAGCTGCCACAGGCTTCCACGCACACAATCACTCACACACGCACGTACACACAAGCACAGCCCTAATCTCACCCTTCTGACCCTCCCTAAACCTAACCACTACCTTCTTGAACCCACTAAGCAACAAAAACCCGGTAAGTGAGATGTAGGATTGATAAAAACCCTCAAAACAGATCAGGCCCCCCGGGAACATCAAGAAAACGAGAGGAGAACAAGAGGCGAGTGGCAGGCAACCTCCTCACGACGTCACCCTCTGTCATGATACGTCATCGCCCAAAATGGAGGTGTACGTCACTTGTGGGCGCCTTACACTACCTGGCCAAGGCTTGAGGAATACTGATGAGCTGTGACGTTTACATGAAGAGGGGCGCAGGGGGTGGGGTGAGGGTAGGGGTTGGACGTGTGGGCAGAGGAACAGGTCTGGGGAACTCGCTTGCCTCTCCGGTTGACCCTTACAAGTTTGGGTGCTGTTTTTTGGGTGTTACTTTTTTGTATTATTAAAGTGAGGGCTGTTCACTGCCTAATAAAGTGTTGCCTGAAGGGGGTTTGAGTCTGTGTTTGGTTTTTGTTTTGATTTGGTTTTATTTGGGGTCTCTCTCTCTCTCTCTCTCTCTCTCTCTCTCTCTCTCTCTCTCTCTCTCTCTAATAAAGTGTTGCCTGAAGGGGGTTTGAGTCTGTGTTTGGTTTTCGTTGTTATTTGGTTTTGTTTGGTCTCTCTCTCTCTCTCTCTCTCTCTCTCTCTCTCTCTCTCTCTCTCTCTCTCTCTCTCTCTCTCTAATAAAGTGTTGCCTGAGGGGGGTTGAGCCTGTGTTTGTTTTTTGTTTTGATTTGGTTCTGTTTGGGCTCTCTCTCTCTCTCTCTCTCTCTCTCATGATGGCACCTCGTTCAGCCACCTTGTTACTAAACCTGCCAATGATGATAATACTGCAGAACACACACACACACACACACACACACAGTCACGTACACACTCATACACACACACACACACTCACGTACACATACACACATACCATCACGTCCACACCTACATATGACATCACGAACGGATCAGGTCAAAAATTTTCCGGTCCATTTGCTTCAGGATAACACAAAAGAAATAATGACCGCTAATTAACCCCGTACCGCAGAGTAGCAATTACCGCACAACTCATAAAACAATAACAACAACAAGATCGAATAATAGACCAAAGAAACAAAACCAAACATTCCTCCAGACACAAATGGGAAAGGAAGAAGAATCAAAGAATGTTGTTATGGCAACTATACACGAGGGAGAGAAGGGATAGTTGCCAATGTTCGCTAGGGGAGGAGATTGCTTAGCCGGAGACGGAGGAGGAGGAGGAGGAGGAGAGAGGATGACATCATTGAGCTACATCACATTACGTCATGGTTGTCTAGAAGGGAGAAAGAAGCTGAGCCGGCAACCCCCAAATCTCTGCTCCATCTTTTTTATTTCTCTCTTATTGTTTTACTCTTCTTCAGGTGTTTCGTGCAGGTTTTAATTAGTCCTGATTACACACCTTTCTCTCCCCCTCCACCCTCAACCACACCTCCCTCTCTCTCTGTCATACTCCCTCTCTCTCTCTCTCTCTGATGCCCATGCCCTCTCATTATCATTCTAAAGGAGGAGGAGGAGGAAGAGGAGGAGGAGGGTCAATGGCAGAAGGAGAGTGGCACTGCATCGGGAAGGAGGGAAGGAGGGATGGAGGGATGGAAGGAAAAACATCTAGGCAACAAAGAAAGGGAGGAGGCTTGACAAAACATACGCCAGAGAGAGAGAGAGAGAGAGAGAGAGAGAGAGAGAGAGAGAGAGAGAGTAATATATGTTCTGGTGATGTGTCTCATCTGTGTATACCGTGTGTGTGTGTGTGTGTGTGTGTGTGTGTGTGTGTCTAGTAGTGCCAGACGCAGGAGAGAGAGAGAGAGAGAGAGAGAGAGAGAGAGAGAGAGAGACTGCAACAACCTTCACTTCCTTCCTTTCCTAGATATTCACCCTCGCCTCCCTCTTCTCTCCTCCCTTCCTCCCTCTCTCCCTTCCTTCCCCCTTGAAGTCTCTCTAGGTCAGGGTCTGTTGAAGGGGATATGTGGAAGGGAACACACACACACACACACACACCAAGAAACAAACAAATGAGAGAGAGAGAGAGAGAGAGAGAGAGAGAGAGAATCCAGGAAGCAAGTAAAAGATCTGGCAAGCCTTCAACGCCTACCCTGCCAAGACTTCGCTCGCAAACTCCAATGATCTAAAGTTGCTATTTCAATGCTTTCTACATGTTCCGATTTAGCCCGGCAAGAGGGGGGCGGGGGGCGCTGGCAGGCAGAGGAGAGTGGCTGCCAAGTGAGAGAGAGAGAGAGAGAGAGAGAGAGAGGCGGAAATAGTGACTGACATACACTGTTTAATCCTCAGTCTTGCTGGGTAAGGTATGCTGTTTACTCTCTCTCTCTTTCTCTCTCTCACCTGTAGGTACACAAAATCACAGGTGGCAGAGGTAGTATATGCTTTCGACTATCTTACACACACACACACACACACACACACACACACACACACACACACACACACACACATTGCTCAACTCGTTCCTTCCGTCTGCGTCCCAAAAAAGACGTGACCGCCTGATAACACACGACAACTTCCTTCCACTGATACGCTGAGACCGGAACCTGCGATAAGGCGATAAGGGGCGGGATTGTGTGTGTGTGTGTGTGTGTGTGTGTGTGTGTGTGTGTGTGTGTGTGTGTGTGTGTGTGTGTGTCACAGAGTGGTTGTATGTTATCACTGATTTCCCATAGACTTGCAAAGTGTGTGCGTGTGTGTGTGTATGTGTGTGTGAGGGATGTGTGTGTGTGTGTGTGTGTGTGTGTGTGTGTGTCACTGTCAAGGAGGGTGGGTACGTGTTTCTGGTGTCCCTGAGTCTGTGTGTGTGTGTGTGTGTGTGTGTGTGTGTCGCCGGCACCATCACAGCACACCATCACTCACGGGTCATGGGAGGGGAGGGCACGTGTGTTCGGGCCGCGGGGGCAGCGGGCACTAGGCACTGGGAGGGGGCACGAGGGGCACCACAACAACAGGGTGAAAGCGGGCGTGGTGGGCGTGGCGGGCGGCAGCATCTTACCTGTGATGGGCGGCGGCTCGGGCTCCTCGAGGGGCTCCACCGTGTGGAAGAAGGTGGGCATCTCCGAGGTGGTGACGGGCGTGTTGAGGTCCTCCGACGGCCGATCAAACACGGACGCAGACTGCAGGCAATCCCCGCCCTTGTCGAACGTGTCAAAGCTCACCAAACTGAACGACATGGCAGAGTGTTCTGCTATGGCAGCAGCCGACATCGGGTCAATACCGTCCATAATCATGGTGGAAAAGTTAAGGTCTTCTTCACTGGATTCTCTAGAGTCTTCAGGCTGGGGGTGCGGCTCCCCCGAACCTGATATGGTGTAGGAAGGTAAGCGCGAGAGGCAACGCCGGGCCCCCAGCGACCACAAGTCTTCCAGTGGAGCCAAGGCGGCGAGCGGCTAGCACCTCCTTCCCCGACACTGCCACGATACTCACTGAACACACCGCGCGTGTGGCCCACCAGTTTTATGAATGGGACTCGAGCATCAGCCCCAGCCAATCAGCGCGCAGCTCGTGACGTCACCGTGTACGTCATGCTCTCTCTTCTCCGTACTCAGTGGTAGAGAAGTCGATAAGTCGCAAGTTATTCAAAGCGGCGGTGCGCAGCCCCGTCCCTGCACCGCGAGGGCTTTATTTTGCACGGCAGCACACAACGGGCGGGAGCTTGAGCAGCAGCACAGACCGGCACGGCGGCGGCAACACATTAGGGCCGCACGTGCAGGCCGAGCTCCACAGCCGCCCGTGTGCACGCTACGTCACACCGCGGCGCCGCCTCCACACCATATTTGGTAACCGAGTCAGAACCGAGCGTGGCCGAGGGTGTGACGTCACGGACGCGTTACTTTGAGAGGAGAGGAGCTTAGCGCCGCAGCTCAGCACGGTGGGGGGGGGCCGGGGCTCACCTGCAGCGGCAGTAGACGGTGCCTGGAGACGGGCCGGCCCTGGCCAGGCGTGGCGACATGGTCCCCGGTGGGCGGTGGGCTGACCCTGAGGAACACTGGCGCGGCGGCTGCTGCTCCCTCACCTTATACCTGGCCAAGTCACGTGACCCACAGGTGGGCGTGTTTACGAGCCACGTGGGGGCCCGCGTTCAACCCCGCCACTCTTACTACGCCCACCGCAAACGGTCCTCCCCCGACGTGGGTTCACACGAGAGGTGTTGTGCTCACGAGCCGCGTGCGGCAACGTTGACAGCGAGAACATTGCTCCGCCTGCAGGAGGGACGCCGCGCCGCACGACGGGGCGGCCAGGGAGAGAGAGAGAGAGAGAGAGATAATCCCTACTGCAAGCTACCCAGTGATGTAACAGTTTTGTTGCCATCATAGGCACTGTCATACATGTTATTCTCACAGCGGTCAGTTGTCGCGTGTGCCCCGCCGATACAGTCCCGGCGAAGGGAGGGAAGGGGTGGGTGGCGGCAACAAGTTTTGGACAACAATAATCAGAGCAACGTAAAGCACCGGTAATGTGCAGCGTAATGACGCCTTTAAGGGAACGGGACGAAGCAAAATGTCAAGCATATTTCTGTTCACCTTGCCCGCGGCGCCTCCTTCCTCACAATGGCGTAATAATACCACGGGAGTCACCGAGCCGACATTTAAGACGCCAGGAAAAAAATCCTCAAGCAACAGTATCACACACACCCACACCCACACACACACACACACACACACACACACACACACGATAAATATATTGCTGACAATTCATAATTTTTTTTAACGTTTCGCCCATGGCTTCGGTAGGTTTTCTTGATTATGGTGCAGATAAGTGTTTATAGAGGCGCCATAATAATGATCTACAAATAACTAATATAAATGATGTTCTTAATACCCTAACAGCATAACGGTAACATGAACATCAATTATATATATCAGGAGAGGAACAACATAATTACAACACTGGGAACACAAACAACAACACTGACAGAGTAATGATGTTCTTAATACCCTAACAGCATAACGGTAACAGGAACATCAATAATATCAGGAGAGTAACAACATAATTACAACACTGGGAACACAAACAACAACACTGACAGAGTAATGATGAGCCAAGACCCAAGGCAACGACCAAGCAATAGGAATACAAGGCCGCTCCTCTCCCCTTTCTTCCTTTTCCTTCTTTCCTTCCTTTCTTATTTCTTTCGTTCCATCCATCTTTCTTTCCTTCCTTTCTTCCTTCATTCCTTATTTCCTCTCTTTTCCTCCTTCCTTTCTTCACTTCCTTCCTTCCTACCCTATTTTTTCCTGTCTTCCTTCCTTCTTCTTTCCTCCCTTCCCTTCCTCTCCCTTCCCCGCGAAATGTCTCCCGGCACTAGCCCCGACACTTTTGACCGATCACAGAGATAAACATTTAAGAGTATCCCAAGAAATGAGTGAATGAATGGCGGAATAAGAAAGGAAAGAAACACGGAAGGAGAAAAACAATCCGGCAACCGATGAATGAGGGAAGACATGAAAAGAAAATCCAACAAACAAACAAAAAAAAGAAACAAACAAACAAGATCTTACGACAGAGAATAAGGTGTAAAACAAATAAAATGAAGAGAGAGAGAGAGAGAGAGAATAAGGATAAGGGAGAGAATGCAAAAATTAACCAGAATTAGGGGTAAAAGAATAACAAGAAGAGAGGAGGGACGGAGAGAAGAGAGAACAGAGATGGGGAGAGAAGAGAAACTAAACGAGAGAAAAAAAGGAAGAGGAAGAGAAGGAATAAGAAGTAGTTAAGAAAAGGCAAGAAAAAAAGGAAGAAAGTAGACACAGAAAAAAGCAAAAAAAAAAAAGCAAATACGGGAAAATAAAAGAAAGAATATGAATAGAATAAAAAAACAGAAAGAGAAGGAATAAGAGAAACGTGATAAAATGATGTAGGAAGGAGGGAAGGAGAGGGGATAAGGAGAGAAAAAAATAGAAAGAGAAGGAATAAGAGGAATATGATAAAAATAATGCAGGAAGGAGGGAAGAAGAGGAGATAAGGAGAGAGAGAAAAACAAAGGAGGAGAGGAAGGGGAATAAACGAAGGGAATAAAGAAGAGGAGGAACAAGAAAGGTGCGATAAAAGAGAGCAGGAAGGGAAAAGGAGGAGGAGAAGTGAAGGTAAATAAAGAAGAGGGAAGAAACGAAATGAAGGGAATTAAGAGAAAGAGAAAGAAGGAAGGGAAAGACAAAACAAAATAAACGACTGCAGAAAGGAAGGAAAATAAACAAGGGAGAAAAAAGGGAATAGACGAAGAGGAGGAGGAGGATAGTGAGGACGTGTAAAACGAGAGAGAAAAATATGCAAAACAGAAAGAATAAGAAATAAAGAGAAAATGGATAGACACTCAAAAACAATAAACTTAAAGAAAGAAAAATAAACTGAAATTAACGAAGAGAAAAAAAAAGTAACCAAAATGAACAAAATCGAGTAAGAAATGAAAAAAAAAGAATAATGTTAGGAAATGAAGAATTAAAGAAAAATAATATAGAAAAAGAGGAAAAGGAAGAACAAGATGAGAATGAAAGGAGAAAAATAGAATAACAAGGCAAGAGAGAGAGAGAGAGAGAGTTACCTGAGCTACCTGTACAAGCATCAGGTCAGTACCCAGGTGAGACAACAGGTGAGATGCTGCGCCGCTCATCAACCTATCATCCCATCCATGTACACCCCCCCCCCCTTTCTCCTCTCCTCCCTCCCTCCCTCTCTCTTCCTCCTGTCAACCGTAACATAGTGTAGGTCTGGGGAGGAGGAGGAGGAGGAGGAGGAGGAGGAGGAGGAGGAGGAGGAGAAGGAGGTGGAGGAGGAGGAGATGGAAAGAAAATGTGTCACAAATCTCTCTCTCTCTCTCTCTCTCTCTCAGCCACGTTATTCTTAGGTTCCCATTAATAACTTTTTTTTTTATCATCAATCTTATATCTTCCACTTTTTAAATAGACGATTCAAACCAAATTATCCGAACCAAACTTTAAAAAATATCAAACGCGTCCTTTTAAAAATACTCAACGCGGCCTTTTAAAAATAGACCCCACTACGTCCATTGAAACCGACGCAACAACTGATCTGAAAAAAATATATATATGAAAAAACATGGAAAAAAGGAAGGAACTAAAAATATATATACGTTTATGAAGTTGGTCTCCTTGTGCTTGTGTGTGTGTGTGTGTGTGTGTGTGTGTGTGTGTGTGTGTGTGTGTGTGTGTGTGTGTGTGTGTGTGTGTACGAGGAAGTAATATAGGAAGTCGAAGAGTTAATGTTTGCAGGGCGGAATGTCGACTTAATGAAGGTAGGGACATAAATAAGAGAGTGAGAGAGAGAATAATAATGGTGATAATAATGGTAGATAAATTGCAGTAGTAGTAGTAGTAGTAGTAGTAGTAGTAGTAGTAGTAGTAGTAGTAGTAGTAGTAGTAGTAAAGATGATAACAATCCTAAAATCAGTATGACTAAAAATATGATAAAGAATGACATTAGTATACAATCACCACCAAACAACAACAACAACAACAACAACAACAACAGCAGCAAAGTCCCCCAACAAACCAACACACCACCAACCATACATCTACCCCCCCTCCTCCCCCCTTCCCCTCCCCCCTACACACACACAGTCGCCCACCCCAAAACGTGACCTTAATGAGTCTTCTTGTCAGGTGCATCTTTGTGTCTCCTCCTGTGATTTAAATGTTCAGAGCAAGGCCTTTCTTCCCTCTTCCTCCTTCCTGCTCTCCTCCCCTTCCCATCTTCCCCTCTCCCTTCCCCTTCTCTTCCGTCTTCTTGTCTGCTTTTCATCTCTCGTCCCCTTCTCCTCTTCTACTTCCCTTCCTCTACCCTTCCTTCATCCTCCTATTTACTCCATTTTTCGTTGTCTTCTTTTCCAAATTGTTTCCTCTCCTCTCCCTTCCCCTTCTCTTCCGTCTTCTCATCTGCTTTTCATCTCTTGTCTCCTTCTCCTCTTCTACTTCCCTTCCTCTACCCTTCCTTCATCCTCCTATTTACTCCATTTTTCGTTGTCTTCTTTTCCAAATTGTTTCCTCTCCTCTCCTTCCCATCTCTCGTCCCTCTACTTTCCTTCCCCTTCCCTTCCTTCATCCTCCTATTTCATTTCTCGTTGTTTTCTTTTCCAAATTTTCTCCTCTCCTCTCCCTCCCCCTTACTTCCCTCATCCAATTTTCTCCATTTTTCGTCCCCTCCATAAACCCATTTCCTCTCCTTCCCATCTTTTTTTATTTCTTCCTTTCTCCATTATTTTTCTTCCTCTCCTTTTCTTTCCAATCTTGTTTCTTCTTCCTTTCCCTCTGTTCTCTTCTCCCCTTTTCTCCTCCTCCTTTTCTTTCTTTTTCTTCTCTTTCTCTCCCCCTGCCTTCTTTCCCTGCCTTTCCTCCATCCTTCGTTTTTCTTTTTTTTCCTTTCCTTTATGCTTAATTTCCTTCATCTCTTCTTTCTCTTTTCCCCTCCTCCTACTTTCCATTCCTTCCTTAGCTTCCTTTCCATCCCCTTCTCCTCCTCTTTTCCATTCAACCATCTCTTTCTTTCATCCTTCCCTTTTCCCCTCATACCCCCTTTCTCTTCCTTCCTTTTCTTTTACTACCCTCCTCCTCCAATCATACTTTTTACTTTATTTCTCTCCTCAACTTCATCTTCTTCCTTCCGTTTCTCCCTCACCTCCCTTCCTCCTCCCTTCCTTGCTTTCCTTCCTCAACCATGGACTTCCTCCCCTCCCTCGATATTCGTCCCTCCCTCATTCCCTCCCTCTTCTCCCCACCTGCCATTCTCTCCCAGTTCATTTCCCCACCATTACTTTTGACTCCCATTCCTTTCATCTTTCCCCCTCCCTACAAACACCCCCACCCTCCCTTCCTAAACACCTACCCCAATACCCTCCCTGCCCCATTCCACTCCTTAACCCCACCTACTACATCTCCCCACCCCTTCCTCCTCCTTCATCTTCAATCACCCCTCCTCCTTCCCCTCCCAGTCTTTCACCACCCACCCCACAGTCACCCCTCTCCCTGACCCCTTCAACTCCCTCCCACCCCCACTTCCAACCACCTCCCTCCCTCTCCCTTCTTCATACCCAGTCTTTCACAACCTTCCCAACCCCTACAGCCCACCTCCACCTCCTGCCCTTTCCCATCCCCCACCATCAAACACCCTCCTCCACCTCCACCCCCACCCCATCCCAACCTCCCACGCTTTCAACCCCTCCCTGCCCTTAGCCCACCCAGGTGTGCAGGGCAGATGTCTGGGAGGCCAAGTATGGTTTTTGCAGGTCGTCTTTCGGCCGCCCTCGTATACATTATAAACATTGGGGTCAAGGAAGGGAGCAAGGGAGGGGAGAGGGAGAGGGGGGCGAGAGGGAGGGAAGGGAGTGGGGAGGGGAAGAGGAAGGGGGGAAGAGACACAGAAGGAGAAATGGGAGTGTAGGTAGAGAAGAGAGGAGAGAAAGAGAAAGAGTGAGTGAGAGGGAAGATTGATAGGGGAAAAAAATAAGAGAGATGAATTAAAGAGATTGCAAGGAGTGTGAGAGACAAAAAGGGAGAAGGAAGAATAAGGAGAATAGGGAGAGCTGAGGAGGATGAAGAGAAGGGGAAAACAGATGTGGAAGGAGGAAAGAAAGAAGGAAGGAAAGAGATGAGCTGAAGAAAAAATATAACCAAAATACGATTACTGCATCACACACATCTTGACTTCGAAACACAGTAGGGGCGAAGGAAGAGGAGGAGAAGGATAAACATACAAGAGACACCTGAATAGAGAGACAACACCTGAATCATTTAGTAGCGCAGGTAATCGAGGTAAACATCTGAGCGAGACGACTTCTTTCAATAGGGGAGTGTCAAGACGCCTCTCTATCCGAAATCAACCGCTCTTTTGGCCTCTCATTCCTACTCTCATTGAAGGAGCAGTGATTAGCGGGCTTTTGATGTATTTATTTTCGCCTTTGAGCTGTTTCCTTTACTGTAGAAGAAAACAATTGGACCATGGAGCTAATAAGGAGGAAAAATATAGCTACAAAATGAAGAGAGATGATAGAAAGAAGAAAATGAAGAGAAAGGTAAGAGAAGAACGATGAAGAGAAACAAAATTGAAGACAAAGAAACAGAGGCAGAAGGGAGAGAGGAAGAGAAGACAGAAGAGAAAGTAAGAGAGAGAGAAAGAGACAGAAGTGGTAGCGAAGAGCGAGAGAAAGAAAGGAGGTGGAAAAAGGGGTGGAGACACGTGTGGAGAGAAAGTACAAAGGGTGGAGAGAAGAGAAGGGAGGAGTGGAGTGTGGAAGAAAGTAGAGGGAGAAAAAGATGGACGTAAAGATGATGGATGAGATAAAGAGGGGTAGTGTGAGAGAGAGAGAGAGAGAGAGAGAGAGAGAGAGAGAGGAGAATAAAGAAAGTTAAAAAATAGAAGAAAATAAAGAAAAGAAGAGGAAAATAGAGAGGAAGAAATGTGAGGAAAAGAAAGGGAAAAGAGAACGAAAATGAAGTAAGAAAATGTGAAAAATGAAAAAGAAAGAAAGAAAGAAAGGAGATGAAGGAAAAAGAGAAAGAAAGAGAAAGAAGGAAAGAAGAACAGAACGGAGAAAAGTGAGGAGGAAAAAAGGAAGATGGAAAAAAGAGGAAAAAGTGGTAGGAGGAGGAAAAGAAGAGTAGGAAAAAATAGGAAGAGGAGAGGAAAAATAAATAAATAAATAACACTAGAAATGATAAGGTCAAGGTCATAAGAATGGAGAATAAAGAGGGGAGAAAGTGACAAATAGGGGAGGAAGAGAAGAGGGACGTGGGAGAAGGGAAAGGTGAGGGTGAAGGATGAGGGAGGAGAAAGGAGAGAAGGAGAGGACACAGAAGGTAAGGAGAAGGAGGAGGAGGAGGAGAAGAAAGAGGAGAGAAGAAAAACATAGAAGGAAAAAAAAAACGGTGAAAAAGTGATAAAATATGAAGAAAATTAACTGAGAAAGGAAAAAGAGGATGAAAAAAGAGGAAAGGGGAGGAGGAGGAGGGGGGAGTGGGAAGTGAAGGGAGATAAAGAGAAGGGGGCATGGTGAAGGGAGGAGATAGT
Source organism: Eriocheir sinensis (assembly GCF_024679095.1). Classification (NCBI taxonomy): domain Eukaryota; kingdom Metazoa; phylum Arthropoda; class Malacostraca; order Decapoda; family Varunidae; genus Eriocheir; species Eriocheir sinensis. The sequence continues at coordinate 95,057 of NW_026112360.1, read as the reverse complement.
GTGCTCCCGCCCATCTCACCTCTTTTTGCTCCCCAAGGATGGCGGCGCTGATTGGGCGGCTCAGGTAAAAGCGACAGGTGAGGCGGCCAATGGGGAGGCTGAGGCGAGGACGGGAACCAATGGGAAAGTTATTCGGAGGGAGGACGGTACTGTGTGTATGTGTGTGTGTGTGTGTGTGTGTGTGTGTGTGTGTGTGTGTGTGTGTGTGTGTGTGTGTGGTCCGATTTATTACTGTACACAACAAGAAAGATTTGGTGGTGGTGGTGGTGGTGTGCTACTTGGCGCTTTTTGACGTGCGGTACTCGGCGCGGCAACAGTAGTAGTAGTAGTAGTAGTAGTAGTAGTGGTGGTAGTTGTTGTTGTTGTTGTTGTTGCTCTTCCCTGGACGCTGAGAGTAACCCCAAAAACAAAAGTGACGCGATTGGCTGATATCATGGCCGATTATCTCATTCCCTGACTGATATACAGGAACTCGGGCGCTGGTGAATGATATCTCCCTCGCATCCTTCACAAACAACAAGATAGGAGAGATAAGCACTTCCGCGGTACAGTTTATCTTTAGTTATCGGTAATATATATGAATGACCTTATAGTGGTAATAATAGCGGTGAGGTGGGGAAGGGGTGGTGAGGGGGGATTGTGGTGGGGATGGTGGTGGTGGTGGTGGTAGTAGTAGTAATAGTAGTAGTTGTTGTTGTTGTTGTTGTTGTAGAAGTAGTAGTAGTAATTGCTGTTGTTTATGTTGTTGTTAATGATGATGTTTTTTTTTTTATATTACTACTATTGATGTTTTTTTTTTATATTACTACTATTGATGTGTTTTTTTTTTATTACTACTATTGATGGTTTTTTTTTTTTTTTAGTTCTTCGTCGCGTTTTATTTATTGTATTAGTGAATTTACTGCTTTTTTAAGTTGTTACTGGTATTGTATTTACTGCTGTTGACGTTAATGTTGTTGGTGTTAATAATACTCTTTTTGGTGTCCTCAACATTGTTTTGGTGTTGGTAATATTGTTCTTGGTGCTGTTGGTAATACTGTTCTTTTTGCTCTTGATGTGATTCATAATATTTTTTTTCTGTTACTGTTTTTTTTTTTTTTACAACAAAGGAGACATGTACTCCAAGGGCACAAAAAAAGGAAACAATAATAAAAAAAGCCCGGTACTCGCTGCTCCTAAAAAAATAATCAAAAGAGGTGGCCGAAAGAGAGGTCAATTTCGGGAGGAGAGGTGTCCACATACCCTCCTCTTGAAAGAGTTCAAGTCGTAGGCAGGAGGAAATACAGATGAAGGGAGATTGTTCCAGAGTTTACCAGCGTGAGGGATGAAAAGTGAAGATGCTGGTTAAGTCTTATGTTATTAATGATGCTCCTGCTGCTGTTGGTAATATTGTTCTTTTAGTTCTAGCTGTTGTTGATAATATTTTTCTTGGTGTTGATAAGAGCAGAACGTCTCATCGCATCCTGCTCCCCAAACACCTTCACCTATGACTCCACATTCCACCACGACTTAATTAACCACGCTCAACACATTTCACGTTGCCTCGAGTGCCCGTTTCCTCTCCCTCTCCCAGCGCCACTCTTCCTCCCTCTAAAAATGAAAGAGATAGCGTGGAGATAAGACGATAACCTTTAGTGAATGACGAGCACTCGGGGTGATTAGACAATGTTACCTGATACGCCGGAGTCTGTGAACAGGTGTAGTCTGATTAGATTGTGACGATTCTTCCTTCACTAGGTGTGCTGGATGGCCGTCTGTCGGTATGTGTGTCTGTGTGTCTGTCTGTGTGTGTGTGTGTGTGTGTGTGTGTGTGTGTGTGTGTGTGTGTGTGTGTGTGTGTGTGTGTGTGTGTGTGTGTGTGTGTCTTTTCTGTTCTGTCTGTTTCTGTCCGTCTGTCTATCTGTCTGTTTATCTATGCGTCTGTCTTTAGGTCTCTCTCTCTCTCTCTCTCTCTCTCTCTCTCTCTCTCTCTCTCTCTCTCTCTCTCTCTCTCTCTCTCTCTCTCTCTCTCTCTCTCTCTCTCTCTCTTCTTTCTCGCCTCAAAAAGCTTAACAAATATCAACGAGGGAAAAAAAAAACGAGGAAAAAACAAGGTGTGGACAGGTGTGGACAGGTGAGGAGAGGACCAGCGCCAAATGCCTCTTTAGCAACACCGTAAGCGAATAATGTATCAGCTCCCTTCTTTCCTTATAGGCGGGGCGGCATTGCGACACGATGAATTCACTTCGAGACAAACATGACTATCACCACCACGACCTCCACCACCACCACCATGACCACCACCAACACCAACATCATCACCACCACGACCACCACCAACACCATCACCACCGCCAACACCACCACCATCACCACCACCACTACGATCGCTTGCTGCTTTTGCCGGGATATTAAAGCAAGGTAGTGAGTGATTAGATGTTCCGATGTTGGCTGTTTGGTGGTGCTTTTTTTTGGGGGGAGGGGGGGGCGGACGATGAGGGATGTTGCCTGATGATGATGGTGATGATGGAGATGATGACTTGATGTTCAACGGTGTTTCTGTGGTTTCTATGTATATTTCTGTACCCTGCAAATTTCTCTTTCTCTGTTTTTTCTTCCTTCTTTTCATTTTCCTCTTACGCTTTTCTTCCTTTCTTTCTCTTTTTCTCTTCCTTCATTCCTTTTCATCTCTCATTCGTGCGTTCGCTTTCCTTTCTCTCTTATCCATGTTCTCTATCTATCTATCTATCTAACCTACATTCCCTCTCACCTAGCCCCCCACTCCTGGACAACCTCATCACCATCAGCCTGACAGGTGTAATATGTGTTAAACGAAGACGAACAGGTTAACGAGCCATATAGGACAGGTGAGCCCCAAATAAGGACCGCCGCGAACGATTAAACACCTGGAATCAATTAGTGGCACAGGTTATCCAGGTGTGTGTGTGTGTGTGTGTGGGCGGAACACCTCTTGACACCTGGCGGGTAGTAGAGAAAGCAGAATATTGAGACGCGGAAGAATTGACTGAGTAAGGAGTGAAAGTCTATTGAGGGAGGAGGAGGTGGAGGAGGAGGAGGAGAAAGAGGAAGAGGAAAGAGTTGAAAATTTATTGACAGTGCATTTTGAAAGGTCATGGGAAGGGGATGAGGAGAAAGAGTCAGGAATTCAAGGGGAAGATTGAAGAGGAAGAGGCAGAGAAGGAGGAGGAGGTTTAGGAAGGGAGAAGAGGAGAAATAAAGTTAAAGAGAAAATTTATTGACCGAGTGCATATTGAAAGGTCGTGAAAAGGGAGGAGAAGGAAGAGGAAGGAAGACTAGGGGAAGATTGAAGAGGAAGAGGAGGAGAAAGGAGAAGGAAGGCAGGGGAAGATTGAAGAGAAGGAGGAGGAAGAGGAGGAGGAGGAGGAGGAGGAGGAGGAGGAGGAGGAGGAGAAGAAGAAGGAGGAGGAGGAGAAAGAGGAAGGAAGACAGAGCAAGATTGAAGAGGAGGAGGAATACATAGGAATACATAGGAAGAACAGACACCAGAAGACCTATCTGTCTATTAAGAGAAGAAGAAGAAGGAGGAGGCGGAGAAAGAGGAAGGAATACAGAGCAAGACTGAAGAGGAGGAGGAGAAGGAGGAAGGAAAGAGACAGGGGAAGACTGAAGAGAGGGAGAAGGAAACATGGACAAGCAGGCAGCAGAAAACCTATTGACTCATTGCGAGACTGCATGCTTTCAGTGATGATGATGATAATAAGGAGGAGGAGGAGGAGGAGGAGGAACGGAGATGAGAATAAAAGGTATAGACGAGGAAATGAGAATGAGTAAACAGGAAGAGAAGAGGTAAGAAGGAAGAAAATATACTAAATAGAAGGAGAAGATAGAGAAGAATGAGAGCAAGTAGAGGAAAAGAGAGAAGAGAAGCGAGGAGGAGGAGGAGAAGGAGGAGGAGGAGGAGGAGAAGAAATCAACAACAACAATATCAAAAGCTGGGACAAAGAGAGAAAGGAGGACAAGGAGAAAGGAGAGGAAAAAAAAGATGACATGGTGAAAGAGGATAAGGAGGAGGAGGAGGAGGAGGAGAAAGGAAGAGAAATAACTACAGGGAGAAAGAGAAAGAGAAGAATCATATACTCGAAGAAAGTGGATGAAAACGAAGATGAAAACAAAGGAAATGTAGAAAATGGGAGAAAAGAAAATGAATAAGGAGAGGAAGGAGAAGAGAAGAAAGGAGAATCAAAGGAAAAGAGAAAGGAGAGACTAAAAGGAAGACGAACCAAGATAAAAGAGATAAACATGGAAAAAAGAAGAGAAGGAAAGAGAAAAGGAAAACAGAAGAGAAAAGGAAAAGAGAAAGAGAGAAATATAATAACAGAGAAGCGAAGGAAGAAGAATAAAAAAAAATAATGAAGAAAAAGATACGGAAAGAGAAGAGAAGAAGAGAAAGAAGCGAGAGAGAGAGATGTCAGGTGAGGCGTGTACTCAGATGTGCCTCTCGTACCCAAATCCAGGTGACTTGCCCCCCACCACCACCACCACCACCACCAGGTCTTCGCCACTCCGTCTGCCTAGGTTCCTTCCTCCCTTCACCTCCCTTCCTCCCTCCCCTTCCCTCCTTCCACTGACCTCTCCTCCACCCCTGACCACATATCGTCCTGTTCCCCACCCCTCCCATTCCCCTTCTACTGACCTCCCTTTACCCTGCCTCCCCATCTCCTTCCTCTTACCCTTCTCCTTCCTCCTTTCCTCTTCCCCTGACTTCCATCCTTCCATCCCTCCTGGCCTCATCCTCCTCCCCACCTCTTCCTGCCTTTCTCCCCTATCATCTTACCCTTTGTTGTGACCTCCCCGTACCCTTCCCATCTCCTTGTTATCCCCTTTCTCTCTTCCTCGACCTTCCCCCCTGCCAGCCTCTAACCCACCTTCCTCTTTGCTGACCTTCTCCTCCTTGCCTCCTCCTCCCTTCCTCTTAACGGTTACCCTTTGCACAGTGACCTCCCCTTCCCCATCCCTACCCTGCCTCCCTATCCCCCTTTCTCTTACCCATTCTCCCCGCTGCCATACCCTCCCCTCCATGTTTCCTACCTCCATGC
>NW_026112360.1:85000-87500 GCF_024679095.1 Eriocheir sinensis | reverse complement strand
CTCTCTCTCTCTCTCTCTCTCTCTCTCTCTCTCTCTCTCTCTCTCTCTCTCTCTCTCTCTCTCAATTCCTTCTTTCTTCCTCCAATAAGGTGTTCACTTGTTCTCCTACGCTCTTCTTTCTAACTGTTTCTCCTCTTCCACCTCCTCCTCCTCCACCTCCTCCTCCTCCTCCTCCTCCTGCTTCATCTTTTCTCCTTCAATAAGCTGGTCCACTCTTCTATTATCATCCTACGCTCGTCGATCTTACTGTTACTACTCCTGCTCCTCCTTGTGCTCCTCCTCCTCCTCCTTCGCCTCCTCCTCCTCCTCCTCCTCCTCCTCCTCCTCCTCCTCCTCCTCCTCCTCCTATTCCTCCTTCTTTTACTTCTCCTTGACACAAACGCCAGACGTGATGCTATCCTTGTATAATTCCATGGTAAGACCGCACCTCGAGTATGCAGTACAGTTCTGGTCTCCAAATTACAGAAAGGACATTGATTTACTGGAAAGAATTCAACGACGCACCACGAAGATGATTCCAACCTTAAGGGCCCAACCGTACGAGGAATGAATCAAGCGACTCAATCTCTTTACATTGGAGAAAAGACGCCTACGAGGGGATATGGTTTCAGTCTTCAAGTACCTGAAAAAGTTCAATAACGTCGATTATTCCAAATTCTTTGAACTGCAAACCAACTCAAGAACTAGAAATAACGGTTTACCCATTCAGTCGAGTCGATGTAACACAGACATTGGAAGGAGTTTCTTTTCAAACCGAGTCATCCGCCACTGGAACAATCTTCCCTCAGAAGTAGTAAATGAGAATACTATCAACTCCTTCAAAAAATCTAATCGACCGTCATTTCGTTGCGTCATGAGTAAACTGAATATCGAGGTGCTTTCATCTGCTTCCCAGGCCCCAAGCGACTGTCGAGCAAATAAAATCACCAAAGCGGGCAACCTCGTAATGAGCCAATAGGTTTTCTGTTGCCTGCATTTCCTTGTTTCCATGTTTCTCCTCCTTTTCCTCCTTCTCCTACTCTTCCTCTTTCTCCTCCTCTTTCTCCTCCTCCTCCTACTTCTCCTCTTCCTCCTTCTCTTCCTCTCCGTCTTTCTCCTTTCAGTCTTCTACTTTTTTCCTTCTTCCTGCTTTGTTTTAAATTTTCTTCTATGTTCTCCCTCTTCTTATCCTTATCCTCCTTTCTTTACTCCTCCTTTTCTTCCTGGTTTCTTTTCTTCCATCTCTTCTTCCTCTGGTACTGCTTTTCGCGGCACTTGGTTATATAGCTTTACCATTTTCTTTCTTCTCCCTCTACTTTCTTTCTACACTGTGTTCTGTTTTCACTATTCCTCTTTTGTCTTGATTCTCTACCCTTTATTTTTTCATTCCTTTTTGCATATTTTTTTTTCCTAATTTTCGTTTCTCTTCGTCACTTGATCATTGATGTTGCCGCGATCTTTTTAAACCCTCTTTTTTCCCCTTCTCTTGATGATCTCCACTTCGTTTTTTATCATCATCATCATCATCATCATCATCGTCGTTATTATTTTCAATTTTCATTTCATATTTCTTTACATTTCTATTTTCCCAAAACCTGGTCAGATATTTTTTTTTATTATTCTATTCTTTTCATGTAACTTCTATTTAATTTCATTGGTTACGTATTGGCGGCTTAGTTTCGTTTTTCTTTTTTTTCCTTCATTTCATATTGTTGTTATTGTTGTTTTGAGATTTCCTTTGTTTCACTGTAGCTTTGTTTACTTTGTTTGCTTTACTTTCTCACGTAATTGACTGCTCTTTCGGCCGCCTCTTTGGATTCTTTACAGGAGCAGCGAGTAGCGGGCTTTTTTTATTGTTTCCTGTTTATCTGCCCTTGTGCTGTCTCCTTTCCTGTAAAAAAAAAAAAAAAAAAAGGTGTGATTTATTTCCTCTCTTGGTTTCGTCATGGTGGTTTAATTACGCTATTTTTTCCTCGATTTCATGTTCTTGTCGGTTTAGTAGATTTTGTTATTTTCAGTACGATATTATTTAGGGAGTTACATCATCATTTCCATAACGCTTCACTGTGATGTAATTTTCGTTCTAGAATTAAGCTTCATTACAATACTATTCCGGAAATTACAGACAACTCTCTCTCTCTCTCTCTCTCTCTCTCTCTCTCTCTCTCTCTCTCTCTCTCTCTCTCTCTCTCTCTCTCTCTCTCTCTCTCTCTCTCTCTCTCTCTCTCTCTCATGAAGTGACATCACCTTCTTTACCCCGTTTCCTTCTCTCACGTCTTTCATCTCCCTTTCTTCTCTCCTCCCGACCAGGATGAGAGAGAGAGAGAGAGAGAGAGAGAAAAAAAGGTCTTAAAAACAACCCAAAATAAATAAACAAAAAAAAAAAGGACTGTGAATTACTTTAGGAGGAGGAGGAGGAGGAGGAGGAGGAGGAGGAGGAAGAGGAGAAAAAGAAAACGAGGAGATGGAGATAGATATGTAGAAGGATAGGGACAAACATCCGGAGAAGGCGAAGGAGGAG
>NW_026112360.1:72500-82500 GCF_024679095.1 Eriocheir sinensis | reverse complement strand
AGGGGAATGGAGCAGGGGAGGAGCAGGGGTAAGATAGGCAGGCAAGGGTAGGGGGTAAATTAACGGAGTAGGAGGCAGAGTAGGGGAGGTCACTGTGCAAAGGGTAAGGCTAGAAGGAAGGAGAATGGATGGCAGGGGAGGAGCAGGGGTAAGATAGGCAGGCAAGGGTAGGGGGTAAGGTAAACGGGGTAGGAGGCAAAGTAGGGAGGTCACTGTGCAAAGGGAGGGTAGGGGATGGCAGGGGAGGAAGAGATCAGAATGTAAAGAGCAAGGGATGAGATGAAGAGGTTGGGGAGGCTGTGGTAGGGAGGTGTGGTGAAGGGGGAGGAAAGGGGGAGGCAAGATAGGGATAGCGAAGTGTGCAAAGGGTAAGAGTGAGGGGAAGAGAGTGGGAGGAAGGGAACTGGGAAAGACTGTACGAGAAGGAAAGATGATAGGAAGAGAATGACGGGAGGTAAGGAGAGGAGTAGAAAGAGATGATAAAGAAGGAAGAGGGAAAGATGATGATGATAGGCCTATATAGAAGGTGTTAAGAGGTAAAAACTGTAGATGGATGAAAAAAGAAATGTATGATAGAGAAAGAGGATGTGAAGAGAATGGAGGGAGATGAAGAAGATAGTAGAAAGAGATGATAAAGAAGGAAGAGGGAAAGATGATGGTGATATATAGTAAACTTTAAGAGGTAAAAACTGTAGATGGATGAAAGAGAAATGTATGACAGAGAAAGAGAATGGAGGGAGATGAAGAAGATAGTAGAAAGAGATGATAAAGAAGGAAGAGGGAAAGATGATGGTGATATATAGTAAACGTTAAGAGGTAAAAACTGTAGATGGATGAAAGAGAAATGTATGACAGAGAAAGAGGATATGAAGAGAATGGAGGGAGATGAAGAAGATAGTGGAAAGAGATGATAAAGAAGGAAGAGGGAAAAATGATGATGATATATAGTAGACGTTAAGAGGTAAAAACTGTAGATGGATGAAAAAAGAAATGTATGATAGAGAAAGAGGATATGAAGAGAATGGAGGGAGATGAAGAAGATAGTGGAAAGATGTGATAAAGAAGGGAGAGTGAGAAATGAGGATAGATAAATGTAAAGAGTAGAAAAAATAGATGAATGAAGAAGATATGTGAGAAAGAAAGATAAGAAGTAGAAAATGCAGAGGTGAAAAGATGAATGGAAATAAATGATATAGAAGGAAGAGATAAAAATGATGACGGGTGTTAAGATATAAAAATCATAGATGGATAAAATAGAAACGTATGACAGGGAAGGAAAATAAGAAGAAAATGAGGAAAGGTGAAGAAGAGAGAACTAGATAATAAGGAAGGGAGAGGAACAGATAATGATAGATATAAGTTAGACGTAAAAAAAATAGAAGAATAGAATAAGAAAATAGAGATGAAGGATAAAAAAGAAACATGAAAGAGAAGAAAGCAAATGAGAGTAAAGAAAGAAACTCAGAAAGAAGAAGGAAAGAACGACAAGAAACTGCAATAAAGAGGAGGAATAAGAAAGATAGAAAAGGAGAAATGGATGTAAAAAAAAAGATAGCAAGGGTAGAAGAAAAAGATGGAGGAGAAGGAACAGGAAATAAGGTGTAAAAGTAGAAAGAAATGGAGGAAAAGAAATAGAGAATAATAGGTAAAAAAAGAAAAAGTAGAAGGAAAAGATAAGAATGGAAAGGAAATGACCAGAAAAGAGGGAAATTGCAGAGAAGGTTAAGTAAAGAAAGAGAAGGAAAAGAACAGGAGGAGGAAGGAAAATTTAGCGGGAAAAAGGAAGAGGCGATGAATAACGGGGAAAATAAGGAAAAGTTCAGAGAGAGAGAGAGAGAAAAACAGAAAAGAATAACAGGAAAAAGTTGAAAGAAATTAGAGAAGAAAAAAAAGGAAGGAAAGGAAAGGAAAGGAGAAAAGCAAGGAAAAAAAAGAGCAAGGTCAGATACAGATAAGAAAGGATAGGAAAAGAAAAAAAAACGAAAATAAAAGTGGGAGAAAGAGAAAAAGGAAGAGACGCAAAGGAAAATCAGGGAAAAGAAGGGAAAATCGGAAGATGGAACTAGAAAGGGACGAAAGAGAAAAACAGAAAGAAAAGGAAAAATTTAAGGGATGGTGAAAAGGGGAAACTAAAAAAAAAAGGGAAAAATAGGAAAAAAAGATGAGGCAATTAAGAGGGAGATGGAAAAGGAATATAGCAAAAAAAAAAAAAGGTAGATGGAAAAGACAAAAATTAATAGAAGGAGAGAAGAAAAGGATTTGATGAGGAAAAATTATCTGAGAGGAGGAGGAGGAGGAGGAGGAGAAGGAGGAAGAGGAGGAGGAGGAGAAGGAAGAGGAGGAGGAAAGAACGAAGAGAAACAGCAATAAGTATGTTTTGGGTTCGCAGGATAACATCGCTAAAGTCACGTGCTCTCTCTCTCTCTCTCTCTCTCTCTCTCTCTCTCTCTCTCTCTCTCTCTCTCTCTCTCTCTCTCTCTCTCTCTCTCTCTCTCTCTCTCTCTCTCTGACTTACCGAACACTGGCGTCCACCCCCACAGCATTTCAATATCCATGGGGACGAGGAGGGAGAGGGGAGAGGGGGGCGAGGAGCAAGGGAAGGGAGGTAGAGGAAGGAGGAAGGAGGGGGGAAGGGGTGGCAGCAAGGAGGGGGTAGGTAGAGGGGGGGGGGATGAGGAAGGTGGAGGGGGTGCAGAGAAGAGCGATGACCAACAGGTGTTTCTTTATACAGTTCTTTTTTTTTTCTTTCTTTTTACAGTCTGTTACACCGACTCGACACCTTTGCGAGATCTCTTTTTCTTAATCTCACTTTTTTTTTCTTTTTTTTCGTCTACGTGTGTGTGTGTGCGTGTCTTTTTTTCTATCTTCAGACTCGCTAACCCCTTTTTTTTTTCGTCTACGTGTGTGTGTGCGTGTCTTTTTTTTCTATCTTCAGACTCGCTAACTTCTTTTTTTTTTTCGTCTATGTGTGTGTGTGCGTATCTTTTTTTTCTATCTTCAGACTCGCTAACTTCTTTTTTTTTTTCGTCTACGTGTGTGTGTGCGAGTCTCTTTTTTTTCTATCTTCAGACTCGCTAACCTCTTTTTTTTTTTCCGTCTATGTGTGTGTGTGTGCGTGTCTTTTTTTTCTATCTTCAGACTCGCTAACTTTTTTTTTTTCGTCTATGGGTGTGTGCGTGTGTGAGTGTGTGTCTCTCTCTCTCCCTTTTTTTTCTATCTATCTTTCCTCCCTCTCTCTACTTTTTTTCATTCCCAGCTGTTTCACTTCTAGTTTCGTTCCTTCCTTCCTTCTCACTTTTTTTATGTAATGTGTTTTGAGTGTTTTTTTTTTCTTTATCTCTTTATTTTTTTTATTTTTTTCTTACAAGTCTTTTTTCCTCTTTCTTCCTATTTTATTTCTTCTTCACACTCTCTTTTTTTTTGTAACGTTCTTGAGTGGCTTTTTTTTCCTCTCTCACTCTATCTCTTCTAACTCACTTCTGTCGTATCTTTCTTTCCCCTTTTCCTTCTTTTCTATCTTTTTATTCCCTCTTTTTCTTGTTACGTGTTCTATGGAGGCTTTCTTTTATCTTTCTTTTTTTTTGTTTCTTTTCACTTTCCTTGTTTCTTTCCTTTGATTTCTTCTTGTTTTCTTCACTTTTCCTCCACTCCTTTATCTCTTTTCTTCCAGTCTTTGTTTTCTTTGCTTGAGGTCGATTGGGCGGTTTTGGGGTTATTTCGGAGATGGGTTGGGCGGTTTTTGTCCTATGATGAAGACCAATTGGGCGGTTTTTGTTCGATGCTGGAGATGGCTTGGGCGGTTTTTAGTACTATTGGAGATCGAGTTTGCGGTTTTGAGATGGTTTGGGCGGTTTTTAAGTTGTATTGGAAGTCGACTGGGCGGTTTGTGGGATATTTTGAAGACCGATTGGGCGGTTTTGGGGATATTTTGAAGAACGGTTGGGCGGTTATTGGTCTATTGTGAAGTTGGACTGGGAGATTTTTGGTCTACGCTGAAGATGAGCTGGGCGGTTTTTGGTGTATACTGGACATCAATTGGGCGGTTTTGGGCTATTTATCTAGCAGGTGTTGAGAGAGTGCCAGCAGGGTGCCAAAGGATGCCAAGGTCCCAGCTAGGCGGTGCCGATCTGCTAGTCCTTACACCCCCAGGTCTCTCTCTCTCTCTCTCTCTCTCTCTCTCTCTCTCTCTCTCTCTCTCTCTCTCTCTCTCTCTCTCTCTCTCTGATTCCTTTGGTTCAATGATTATCGCCACAGACGGTTTCAGTTTAGTTCCATTCAAGTATTAACTGAGGAAAGGTTATCCAAGTGTTGAATTGATGCTCAGAAACTTTCATATAACAAGCAAGCTCCTCAAAGTTCATCAATAGAGCTCTTCAAAAAAGTTTCAGCTGAGGGGCTTCCAGGACAGTTTCAGTTTAGTTCCATCCAAGTTTTAACTGAGGAAAGATTATCCAAGTGCTGAATTGATGCACAAAATCCTTCATATAACAAACAAGCTCCTCAATGTTCATCAATACAGCTCTTCCAAAAAAGTTTCAGCTGAGGGGCTTCCAGGAGTTACAGAGATGAGTTGCGTTTCACTACAAGTTTTCTACGGAACTTTCTACAGAAGTTTCCTCCGACAGTCGGGTTCACAGACAGTTCAGTGGGTGTTTATGAGAACGTTTAACTCGCTACACAGGCTTTTCAAAGGTTAAGGACTTACTCGATGGACAAGTTTTTAAAAGTTCTACTAGTTGGCATTGGAAAAGTTTCACAAGAGTTTTTCAAAAGTTCAGTATTATTCTTCTGACCTAAAGGCAGCTCAAAACTTCGAATGTGAGGTAAATAGTCTTCACTCCACATATATTTTCTTTTTGGACACACAGTGAACAATAAAACGAGTCTTCACTTTATCAGAAAAAGTCCAAATCCAGCTAAACTTGAAATCCTTGAAGTTCCTGCGATGGAGAAGCCACGAGACTGATTCGAGCAAGTCTTCAAGCGGTTCGAGGCTTCATGAACCTTTGAGGCGGGGTGTTGTGACGCGGCTCCGCTCCGCCACGGCCGCGTCAAAGGCCCCGCCCCAGCCAGGCCTTAGGCGGGGATCTCCAAGGGGCGGGGGCAGCCTTAGCAAAAGCCAGTTTCATTTGTCTTTCGCTCTCTCCTTAAAAGCAATTTTTATCACCATTCTTCTTTGCTCTTATCTCGACGGTAAATCCTCTCTTCTCTCTTCTCTCTTCTCTCTCTCTCTCTCTCTCTCTCTCTCTCTCTCTCTCTCTCTCTCTCTCTCTCTCTCTCTCTCTCTCTCTCTCTCGCGGCCCGTCAGAGTACAGGTCCCCGGCAGGTCTTGGCACTCCCGGGAGCCATATTAGAAAACTCGCGGCATGTTTGCGCGACTCTCGGCTCTGTCGATTTCGCAACGCTGGGTGTAAATAGGACTTGAGGACGGCGTGGCTGGCAGGCTGGATGGCTTGATGTATGGCTGTCTGAATGGCTGACTGAGTGCCTGAGTGGCTGGCTGAGTGAGTGAAAGGCTGGCTTGATGGATGGCTTAAGTTGCTACCTGATTGGCTGAACGGTTTGCTCGATGGCTGGGAGAAAGACTTGCTGGCTGGCTGGCTGGTTGGAAGGTTGAGTGACAGACTGAGGGATTGGCTGGATGATTGGATGGCTGAAGAGTTAAGGTCGTGGTCGAGGTGTTGCGTTCACTGGCTGTCTTGTTGGTGATGGCTGACAGGAGTAATGGCTGACTGACTAACTTACTGACTGGACGGATGACTTGGTTTCAGTGGGAAGGTGTTGTGTTCGCAGCCACGTGGATGGACAGACCTGGATGGCTGATTGACTGGGCGTATGGCTGACTGATCGGTTGTATGGCTGACGGTCTAGAGAAGGGGTTACTGACTTGCTGACTCGCTGACTTTAGGTTCACTTGCTGACTTATTTACCACACCATAGGCCTGACTTTCTGACCCAATGCCTGAAGATATATATGGATGAGTCTGACCGCACTGCTAACCGACTGGCTGACTTGCTGAGTGGGTGACGGCGGGGCAGACGAGGGCACGGGCGAGGGAGAGCACTTTTAACGTACACAGGCGCACGTTCACGGACACACACACATCGTCCGCTCGACACGAAAGTTCTGCACACACTAAGTTTCTGGCTCTCTTTGGCTCCCTCCCTCCCCCCCCACACCCCCCCTTCGTCCTCCATCTCTCCCCGTCCTCCTCCTCCACTACAGCTCTCCCCTGCCACCCTGTCAACACCGGTACCTCCACCCACACCTCCTTACCCCCTGCCCACGTACATTAGTCTCCCTCCTTACCTCTGCTGTCTACATGGCTCTCCCTCTTCCCTCTTCCCTCTCCTCTCCTTCTTCGTCCCCTTCTTCTTCGTCCCTAACATCTTCTTTAGCAAAACTCATCATTCTTGTTTGTTTTCCCTTCTCATGATTTTCCTTATTCCCCTTCTCTCTTCCTCCTCTTTTTCCCCTTCCCTCTTCTTCCTCTTCCTCACTTTTGCAAAACTAATCCTTACCGTTTATCTTCCTCTTTCCCCTCTTCCTTTTTCCTTCCTTCGCCTCTTCCTCCTTCCCCTTTTCTTCTCCTCCTCTTCTTCTTCCTCTTCCTCCTCTTCTTCCCCTTTGCAAAACTAATCCCTAAAATCTACCCTCCCCTATCACCATTTTCCTTCTTCAGCCTCCTCCCTTCTCTTCTTACCCTCCTCTCCCTATTCTCTTCTTCCTCTTCTTCCCCAACATCTTCTTCTCCTTTGCGAAACTAGTCCTCACTATCTATCTTTCCTTCTCTCCATTTTCCTTCTTCAGCCTCCTCCCTTCTCTTCTTCCCCTCCTCTCCCTCTTCTTCCCCGACATCTTCACCCCTATTGCAAAACTAATCCCCTACTGTTTATCTCCCTCTCTCCTTTTCCCTTCTTCCCCCTTCTTTTCTCTTCTTCCACTTCCCCCTCTTCTCCTCTTCCTTTTCTTCTTTAACATCTTCCTCTTTGCAAAACTCATCCTTATTGTTTGTTTTCCTGCCACCCTCTCCCCTCTTCCCCCTTCTTTCTTCCTCCTTTTCCCCTCCTCTCCCTCCTCTTCTTCCTCTTTCCCAACATCTTCCCCTTAGTAAAAATTCATCATAACAATTTATCTTCCCCTCCCCCTTTCCCCTCCTCGTCACTGCTCCTAATCTCTGTGTTTCCTTCCTTCCTCTTCCTCACTTCTCTTCCTTATTCACACTTTTCACATATCCATAACTCCTTACACTCTTATTTTCTTACTAACTTAATTACTTCTATCTATCTTCCTTTCTTACTTGGCTAATTGACGCATCTTCTCCTTGCTTCCTATCTATAATTGTAACCTTCTTCAGTTTCTTCTATGTCCTTTTGGAGTCGGTTAGTCCCCCTATTCACCCTTGTCTTCCCTTCTTTCCCTTTTCAGGTTTTAAAATACATCCTTATCTATCCATTCCCCTGTTCATTGCCTCCCTGTATTGGTGCTTTTGTCAATATTCATACTATGTAGTACTTTCTCTGTAACCCTCCGTCGTCGTAACCAGTCATCCTCTGCCCTTCTGTGTCCCCTCCATCTTCTTCTTCCCATCTTCGTCTGTACCCCCTGCCGGTGTCCCTGCCAACCAACGTCCTTGCCGCCCTTTACTCTTTTTGTATTTCTCTCTCTCTCTCTCTCTCTCTCTCTCTCTCTCTCTCTCTCTCTCTCTCTCTCTCTCTCTCTCTCTCTCTCTCTCTCTCTCTCTCTCTCTCTCTCTCTCTCTCTCTCTCTCTCTCTCTCTCTCTCTCTCTCTCTCTCTCTCTGCCAAAAGTTTCTGTTCAATTGGCAAGCTTTACTTTCACGGAAGTTTGTAGAGTTTGTGTCTTGTTTCCTCTCTCTCTCTCTCTCTCTCTCTCTCTCTCTCTCTCTCTCTCTCTCTCTCTCTCTCTCTCTCTCTCTCTCTCTCTCTCTCTCTCTCTCTCTCTCTCTCTCTCTCTCTCTCTCCCCCTCGCTTACTAATTACGTTTACTTTTGGATTTAAAGGCAGACTCAACCTAATATGGGACACAGGATGTTAGCGGTCGGTATTTCTATGAAATCTCTCTCTCTCTCTCTCTCTCTCTCTCTCTCTCTCTCTCTCTCTCTCTCTCTCTCTCTCTCTCTCTCTCTCTCTCTCTCTCTCTCTCTCTCTCTCTCTCTCTCTCTCTCTCTCTCTCTCTCTCTCTCTCAACAGTGACATGATTCAGTACATCGTTTGTAAAAACAAGGCAGGTGCGAAAATTCGTCGACGATATTAGTGCAAAGGAGGAGGAGGAGGAGCGAGGGGGAGAGGGAGAAGGAGCGGGAGAGGGAGAGGGCAGAAAATAGAAACCGGGGTACGTGATTATCAGAAAAGCTAGACTGTAGCAAAACACGAGATATATATGACATCTTGCGATAGGAAGAGAGATATGTAAAGAAGTATAAATACAATATATATATATATATATATATATATATATATATATATATATATATATATATATATATATATATATATATATATATATATATATATCAGAGCACTGATGACAATTATAATGAATAAAGAAAATCATAAAAATAAAAAATCATAAAATTATAACATCCAAAGGCCCAATATAGTAGTAGTAGTAGTAGTAGTAGTAGTAGTAGTAGTAGTAGTAGTAGTAGTAGTAGTAGTAGTAGTAGTAGTTATTGCTTAATAATAATGATACTACTACTTATAAACGTTGACAGTAATAACATAATCATCTACGTACTAAATTTTAAACCCAAGAAGAGGGCGGAAGGAAGTAGGGGAGGAAGAGGAAGACCATTTAGGTTGGAGGAGGAGGAGGAGGAGGAGGAGGAGGAGCAGGTTGGGTGTGGAGGGAAGGTCGAGGGTCCCATTAAAGTTATTTTCAGAGGGAAGCAAGAAAGTGGTGGTGATGGCGATGGCGGGGCGATAATAGCGGCGGCGGCGGCAGTATTAATATTAAGAAGTAGCAGGAACAGTAGTAGTAGTAGTAGTAGTAGTAGTAGTAGTAGTAGTAGTAGTAGTAGTAGTAGTAGTAGTAGTAGTAACAGTAGTAGTAACAGTAGTAGTAGTAGTAGTAGTAGTAGTAGTAGTAGTAGTAGTAATTAGTGGTAGTAGTAGTAGGTGTAGTAGTAATAGTGGTGGTAGTGGTGGTGGTGGTAATAGTAGTGGTGATGGTAGTGGTGATGTGGTGGTAGTAGTAGTAGTGGTAGTAGTGGTGGTGGTAGTAGTAGTGGTAGTAACGGTAGTAGTAGTAGTAGTAGTAGTATTAGTGATAGTGGGTAAGTAGTAGTAGTAGTAGTAGTAGTAGTAGTAGTAGTAGTAGTAGTAGTAGTAGTAGTAGTAGTAGCAGTAGTAGTAACAGTAGTAGTAGTAGTAGTAGTAGTAGTAGTAGTAGTAGCAGTAGTAGTAGTAGTAGTAGTAGTAGCAGTAGTTGTAATAGGCAGAAGTAGCATCTCTTGTTGTTGTAGCAGAAATAGAAGCAGATGTAGTGATGGTGGTGGTGGTGGTGGTGGTGGTCGGAAACGAGTTGGCAAATACAAACTGTGTACGTACACCTTCAAACGATCACACACACACACACACACACACACACACACACACACACACATGGCTTTATATATATAAGTAAACAGTCACATTCGTTTCCCAAGACAGACTTCCTCCCCTTTCTCCTTCTCCTCCTCCACCTGTTTCTTCTTCTTTGTTGTTGATGTTTCTGTTGTTTTTGTTGTTGTTGTTATTGTTGTTGTTGTTGTTGATGCTGATGATGATGATGATGCTCAATCTTTTCTTCTTCCTCTTTCAACACTCAAGTCCACGTTTTCCTCCTCCTCCTCCTCCTCCTCCTCCTCCTCCTCCTCCTCCTCCTCCTCCTCCTCCGCCTCCTCTTCTTTCTCCTCCTCCACGTCACAAGTTTTCCTCTCATGCTTTTATTATCCTTTATGTAATCATCTTACACACACGTACACACACACACACAC
>NW_026112360.1:60000-67500 GCF_024679095.1 Eriocheir sinensis | reverse complement strand
CTGGGCAATTTCTTCACTTCCTCTCCCGTACAAAACTATCCACTAAACCAATCAATCCCTCCCTGCCAACATCCTTACCTACCTACCTAACACGCTAATTAATTACTTTACCTGGGCAATTTCTTCACTTCCCCTCCCGTACAAAACTATCCACTAAACCAATCAATCCCTCTCGCTACTACGATCCTACTTGCCAACATCCTTACCTACCTACCTCACGCTAATTCATTACTTTACCTGAGCAATTTCTTCACTTCCTCTCCCATTCAAAACTACCCTCTCGCCCGTTCATGCCTTCATATGTCTACTAGCTACAACTGATTCATCGTTTCTCCTCGTACTCTCTCACTTCCTTCCTCCTCCATTCACAGCCTCAAATTACCATCCTGCTTTCTCCTTCACACATACTCTCCCGGCTTCGAGTGATTCATACCTTTACCTAGAACTACCTCACGTCCTTCCTCACTCATTCACAGCCTCCCACTACCGTTCATTCACCTTCCCTTTCACGCACACCTACCTGCCTATATCTACTCATCTTTTCTATGTCTCTACCCACAATCCTACATATCTAATTAACAAACTACCTATTTATTTATCTCTCTACCCACCTACCTACCTGCGTCCATCAGTACCTACCCAAATATCTATCTACTTACCTGTTCATTTAATCCTACCCACCTCTGATTCATAACTCTACCCATACCATTCCTTCCCATCCTTAGTCATCCATTCAAAGCCTCCCCTTACCATCCACCTTCCTTTTCCCCCATACCTATCTCTATCCCTCCCTCCCTATCTACGTAACTACCTGCTAATCTATCTACCTACCTACATCTGATTCACAGCTTTACCCATACACTTCCCTCACTTCCAATCTCACTTCAACCATTCATCTCCACCCATACCAACTACCTTTTACTGATTCATACTATATAGCGTCCTTTCCTTCCTTCGTTGCCCATACAAAACCATCTATTCACACTCCCCCCCCCCCTTCCCATTCCACCCATTCTTCCCGCTTCGCTAACTCTACCTATTTCCATCTATTCCTCTCTAACCCAACTACCTATCAGTATAACAATTTGCCTACCAACCAACCAACCTCTGATTCATAACTTTACAGACTTCCTCTCCTTCATTCCTTACCCATACAAAGCCCTTCACTCACCTCCCCCCCTTCCCGTTCCACCCATTCTTCCCGCTTCGCTAACTGTACCTATCTCTATCCCTTCCTCTCTATCTTCTACCTAACTACCTATCAGTCTACCAACCTCTGATTCATAACTTTACAGACTTCCTTTCCTTCATTCCTTACCCATACAAAGCCTTCCCTCACCTCCCCCCCTTCCCCTTCCACCCATTCTTCCCGCTTCGCTAACTGTACCTATCTCTATCCCTTCATCTCTATCTTCTACCTAACTACCAATCAGTCTAACAACCTCTGATTCATAACTTTACACAGACTTCCTTTCCTTCATTCCTTACCCATACAAAGCCTTCCATTCACCTCCATACCTTCCCCTTCATCACCATACACGCGAGGATTAGTCAACCAGTAACAGGTGGAAAATACAGATGTGACGCACCACCTGGCTGGTCCCCCCCTCCCCCCCCCCTTCCCCCCTCCCCTCCTTCACCACCTGCGTATCACCACCTGGCACCTTCGACCGCCCGAGTGCCTAAAATTAAGTCCAAGAATACAGTGCCAAATGTAGTGTTTCTCTATTTTGGGGCAGGGAGGATGAAGTGCCAAGATGTGATGTTCTTGTTTTGCTTGCCCGAGATACGTATGCGGCTCTCTCTCTCTCTCTCTCTCTCTCTCTCTCTCTCTCTCTCTCTCTCTCTCTCTCTCTCTCTCTCTCTCTCTCTTGTTTATTTTACTCATTCCGACTTGCTTATTAATAAATATTTCCCTTTTTCTCTCTCTCTTTCCAGTAAAACGAGTAAAAATATGCGAGTGTGTGTGTGTGTGTGTGTGTGTGTGTGTGTGTGTGTGTGTGTGTGTGTGTGTGTGTGTGTGTGTGTGTGTGTGTGTGCGTAAATTCTCAAGCAGAATGTAAATCTTGAGTGTACAGCAAAATTATAATGTGTGTGTGTGTGTGTGTGTGTGTGTGTGTGTGTGTGTGTGTGCGTAAATTCTCAAACAGAATGTAAATCTTGAGTGTACAGCAAAATTATAATGTGTGTGTGTGTGTGTGTGTGTAAACCGAATTGCAGCACGTAAATTTTAGTCATATATAAAATTTATAGTGTACGTGTCTGTGTGTGTGTATGTGTGTCCAGCCAAAACTGACCATAACCAGGGCGGAGGTAGTGGAGATGATGGTGTTGCTAAGGTGAGAGGAGGAGGAGGAGGAGGAGGAGGAGGAGGAGATCATGTGAACCAGGAAGCAAGACAGACAAGGAATGAAGGAGGAGCAGACGGAGGAACTTAAGCAGGAGGAGGAGGAGGAGGAGGGATGAGAAGGCAAGGAATGGGAGGGAGATGACGGAGACGATTTAAGTAAGTACAGAGAGAGAGAGAGAGAGAGAGAGAGAGGATGGGAGTGTAGCCAAGAGGATCGAAGCTTCTTATTAAACATCTCCGACAATGGCCGTGAATCAGCCAGCATACGCGCCTTACTCCAAAATAGTGAGGTCAGTAAATATAAACACTGCTTGGGGAGGCTGCCAGCACGTCCCCCTACCCCCTGCCCACCTCTGTCACCCCCCTCCCCCCCCCTTGCGTGCATTCGAGTCATGTCGTGAAGATGACGTTTGTTCTATAAATAGCGCCAGCATCACCGCCGCCTGGCCGCTGCCCAAACCTGTGTGCCGCAAAAACTGGACTGGCGTGGCGGGACTTGGCTCGCTCCACCTCCTGCGAGTAGTCAGGCCTTCTTCTGCGCTCTCTGTTGCCTCCCCTACAGAGAACCGCCGCCAGGGACGCCTACGAGCAAAACTATACCCTCGAAACACACGCCGGCCCATCCCGCCTCACCCAGTGCCTCCTAAATGCCCCGCTGTGCCCGCTGGAACGGTGCCTCCCACGCCAGCACTCAGGTCTGCTTTTTCGGCTGTCGTCCCGCCATGCCCATACACACACGGACAGGTTGCCTCCTCCTGGCGGCGACGCCCTCCCGACGGGGGTGACGCCCTTCGCCGTCACTGTTTGGGGGCGAGAGCTGGCACCCCGCCCCGCCACGTCACGGATGGAGGGCGGGGCTAAGCTACGTCACGGCGTGTGGGCGGAGCGTCATCGGTGACATCACTCATGACATCACCGCCGCGCGACCTTGTCAGTGACGCCCCTCAAGAGGCAGATTCTCGAAGCGTACGACCCGCGCCCCCTCACCCCTCGCCCTCATCCTCACCCTTCATCCCTCTCCCCTCATCCTCACCCTTCATCCCTCACCCCTCACCCATGCCTCTCCCCTCTCCAGACATGACTCCCATCCCCTCAGCCCTCCCACACCCCTCACCAAAGCCTCTCCCCTCTCCCTCAAGTCATCACTCCCCTCACCCTTCCCTCTTCCCCTCACCCCTCACTCCTCCCCACCGCTTGTCTCCAGCCCAGCAACCCTCTCTCTTGTCCCTTCCCTCCCCCCACTTTCCCCTCTCGCATCCCTGAACCCCCTCTTTCGCCTCTCTCAGATGATCACATGACACATTGAGCCTCTTCCCCCCCTCCCCCCCTCCACACACCAAGACGAAGGGAGGAGGGAGGGGGAGAGAAGTGAGAGGAGGGGAAAATAGAACAAGTCAACGAGGACACGAAGGAATGCTAAAGAAAAGAGAAAAAGGGGAAGGGGAAGAAGGGAAAAGAAATGGGAAAGAAGAAAAGCGAGAGGGGAAAAGTCATGGGAACAAAGAATAAAAGGGGAAAAGAAAAATGGGAAAAGGGAAAAATAAAGGGGAAAGAGAAAAGTGAATGGGGAAAGAGAAAAGTGAATGGGGAAAGAGAAAATTGAATGGGGAAAGAGAAAAGTGAATGGGGAAAGAGGAAAGTGTATGGGGAAAGAGAAAAGTGAATGGGGAAAGAGAAAAGTGAATGGGGAAAGAGAAAAGTGAATGGGGAAAGAGAAAAGTGAATGGGGAAAGAGAAAAGTGAATGGGGAAAGAGAAAAGTGAATGGGGAAAGAGAAAAGTGAATGGGGAAAGAGAAAAGTGAATGGGGAAAGAGAAAAGTGAATGGGGAAAGAGAAAAGTGAATGGGGAAAGAGAAAAGTGAATGGGGAAAGAGAAAAGTGAATGGGGAAAGAGAAAAGTGAGTGGGGAAAGAGAAAAGTGAATGGGGAAAGAGAAAAGTGAATGGGAAAGAGAAAAGTGAATGGGGAAAGAGAAAAGTGAATGGGGAAAGAGAAAAGTGAATGGGGAAAGAGAAAAGTGAATGGGGAAAGAGAAAAGTGAATGGGGAAAGATCAGACAAACAGAGAGAAAAGGAAAATAAAAGCAGTGAAGAGAAAAGGGAAATGAGGAAAGAGAAAGGAAAAATTAGAGTAAAGAATGAAAGGGAAAAGGTCATGCAAACAGGTGGAAGGATATGAATGGTTACCCTTCCTCCTCCTCCTCCTCCTCCTCCTCCTCCTCCTCCTCCTCCTCCTCCCCGGAAGTCCGTGAGTGAGCGTGAGTCAAGGAGGGGCGAGGGAGTAACAAGACTCTGGGGAGGAATGAGGAAGAGAGGGAATACGAGGAGGAGGAGGAGGAGGAGGAGGAGGAGGAGGAGATGATGAGCCACGAAGAGAAGTACGTGGAACAGATGTGACGAGCTGATGAGAGAGAGAGAGAGAGAGAGAGAGAGAGAGAGAGAGAGAGAGAGTGTTGTTTGGACGTGACATTTTCATGGCAGTATCCTCTCTCTCTCTCTCTCTCTCTCTCTCTCTATCTCTCTCTCTCTCTCTCTCTCTCTCTCTCTCTCTCTCTCTCTCTCTCTCTCTCTCTCTCTCTCTCTCTCTCTCTCTCTCTCTCTCTCACACACACACACACACACACACACACACCTCCTTACTCCTCTGAAAGCAAACAAACATACACATTCACCACACACACACACACACACACACCCACCCACACCCACACAGACCTCCAGGGGTGGAGGGGGGGTGACTTCCGGTGCACGGCCGCCTTGGAGATAAGAGTGGAGATAAAAACGGAGATAGGGAGAGATAAGGAGCGGATGTGTGCGTAAGATTGCTCAAAAAACGCCACAGAATGAGGAGGAGGAGGAGGAGGAGGATATAAAAGCAAGGGATGAGAGGTTAGAAAAGAGGAGGAAGGTATTTGGAGAAGGAGAAGAGGAGGAGGAGGAGGAGGAGGAAACATAGAACAGTAAGAATAGTATTGAGAATCGGAAGGAAAAAATAACGGATGAAGGAAAAAAAAGAGAGAGAGAGAGAGAGAGGTAATGCTAAGTGTGATACCATTTGTTGAGGAGGAGGAGGAGGAGGAGGAGGAGGAGGAGGAGGAGAAAGTAGAGCAAGAACAAGACGGACAAGGAAAACAAGAAAACAACAGAATAAAGTAAAATAAATAGAATAAAATGAAAAAAGGAAAGGAATAACAACAACAACAACAGCGACAACAACAACAACAACAACAAGAGCAAGAGGAACATGAGGAGCTAAACAATGACAAGATGATGATGATGGTGATGATGATGATGATGGTGATGATGATGATGATGATGATGACGTTGAAGACAAAATAAAAACTAAAAAAAAAAAAAAATCCAAGAGATAACATCGAAGCCCGAGGTGTCATAACAAACAAAAACGCAAGAGGAGGAAGTACGTAACGCGGCGCACGCATGTAACAGCGATAACGTAAGCCAATAAGACGCAGGAATGTGATGGAACGCTCTCTACGTGTGACACAGAGGGAAAAAAAGGAAAAAAAGAGTGTGTAAGAACTAGCTAATCGCTCTAACACATGGAGCACTGACGGACGGATGGACGGACGGACGGGAGACGGATGTTGTATGAATATATGATTTTTTCCTCACTGCCGAGATGGCCCAAGGACAGGACGTGATGGCCAGCAAGTCAGCAACACGCAGCTCCACTAGGATAAAAGAAAACAGTAAAGCTTCTAAAAATATAATCATTTTTGCTAGTTCCTACACACTCTTTTTTTCCCTTTTTTTTTCTCTATGTTGTTGTCTCGATTCTCCCCCTCAGAATATTTAGCTTTTAAATAATAAGGAGGAATTACAAACTCACAAAAATATTATAAAAAGGTAGGTGTCTGCAAGAGGTCAATAGGCTTAACCCATTACCTCTATGCAAAGCCTTTCGGTTGAGTCTCCTTGCACCCTTCGCCTTGTGTGTGTGTGTGTGTGTGTGTGTGTGTGTGTGTGTGTGTGTGTACTGCCACGGGAAAACGTTCATGCATCACCTCTCCAGCCATGCATATAACAACTGTGTACATCCGTCCCATAGAGAATGCAAGTTTAAATGTTTGAGCCTATTTTTATTAGTACATGTCTCTTAACCCGTGGAGAATTTTCGTCACCCTCCTCTGCACTGATATTAAACGTTGATGTTCATTATATAGTAAGGAGACCAGGACTGAATCACATCATCGAGCTGAGGTCTGACTAGTAAGAAATCTAACTAGTAACTAACTGACTAGTAAGAAAATTTAACTCTTCAACATTTTACCAGTGAAAAGAGATGAATGAATGAGCAAGATACTGTTTGACGCTGCGTTCGGAAGTTGTAGGACATAATATTCTAACTGTTCTTTGTATAAATATTTGAAACTTTATGGACAAAACTAAATTCTGCGCCACTAAACGAGATTGTCAAATTATTCCTATGTACCTGAAGAAAGACAGCGCCAAAGGGTCAAACATCTGTACCTCTAAGAAGAAAAGATTATTTGATGCTCCAGATGAAAAAAAAACGTAAAGAAAATAAGAAAAAAAAGTCAAATGGCCTACGAAATGACATGATTTTTTCTCAAACTCGAATTTCTTTTTGATGATGAGGATGAGGAGAATAATTAAAACGGTGTTGAATACGAAATGACGATTATTTCTCAAACCCAAACTTCTTTTTGATGATGAGGAGGATGAGGATGATAATTAAAACGGTGTTGAATACAGAAATGACATAATTATTTCTCAAACCCACAACACTGCCGTGAGAGGATGAGAAAGATAATTAAAACGGTGTTGAATACGAAATGACGATTATTTCTCAAGCCTAACTTCTTTAGTGAGGAGATGAGAAAGATAATTAAACAATTGTTGAATACGAAATGACGATTATTTCTCAAACCCTAACTACTTTTGATGATGATGAGATGAGGATGATAATAATTAAAAACGGTGACAGAGAGGAGAAAGATGATAATGATGGTAACGATAATAATAATGATGATGATGCTTACGACGATGATAACAAAGGCTAATGATGATGATGACGATGCTGCTGCTGCTGACGTGTTCTAAATCCGGTATATAGATCAAACCACTCAAAAGTTAAACATTATACATAAACAATCGTCATTTACCGA
>NW_026112360.1:0-55000 GCF_024679095.1 Eriocheir sinensis | reverse complement strand
AATTCTTTCTTGACTACCATCTTTCCTTCACTATCATCCTTTCTTCACTGTCATTCTTCCTTCACTCTCATTCTTCCTTCACTATCATCTCTCCTCGTTCTCAATAAAGATGTAGAGATATCAGTTATTCGTCTTGTTAAACACGCTTAGTCATTCAAAAACTTACACTAACGAGAACAAATAACAAATAGAAATAGACTGTGGAATAACAACCTCTTCCTTTCAAATCTATAACTCCTAGTAATTTCCACCTCAGTTAAGGCTTTCATCCACTGCATTCGTTCAACCATTTCATCCAATACAAACTTTTTCCTCGTGTATTCCGTAAAATGCATACAATAATAATAATAATAATAATAATAATAATAACAAGAAGAAGAAGAAGAAGAAGAAGAAGAAGAAGAAGAAGAAGAAGAAGAAGAAGAAGAAGAAGAAGAAGAAGGAGAAGAAGAAGAAGAAGGAGAAGAAGAAGGAGAAGGAGAATAAGAACAGAAGAAGAATAGACATGATACTGAAAAAACAAAATTTCTTTCAACTCTTCCAAAACAACCCTCAAACAACCAATCGTCACTCAAACAGCCTCTCAAACACGTCCTCAAAACAAACATAAAAAGAATCAACAATAAGGCGGTCAGACAGTCTTCTTCACAACCTAAGATCAACCATAACTTCAAACAACCCCACGTCAACCCAACAACCATTACAACACATCCTCAAATCAACTAACAACCCTTGACAATATTTCTAAACAACCTCAGATTAACCACAACCCAAAACAACTAAAACAACCAAGCAACGATTACCACACAACCTCAAATCAACCAGCAAACTTAGACAACCTTTCTACACAATCTCGCATCAACCTCAAACACACAAACAACCCAACTTCAACCAAACAGCCATTACCACACAACCTCAAATCAACCAGCAATCTTAGACAACCTTTCTACACAACCTCAAATATCAACCACAATCCACAAACAACCCAACTTCAACCATTACCACACAACCTCAAATCAACTAACAATCTCAGACAACCATTCCACACAACTTATGAGCAACCACAACTCCAATCAACCATACGTCAGCCAAACAATCTTTCCACACAACCTCAGACAGATGAACTACAACCCCTAACTACCAATCAGCCAAGCAACCTTTCACAAACAACATCAGATCGTCTACCAACCCCTTTAAAACCCCTTGACTAATTCCCTTCCTTTCCTTGTGTTCACGAAGACGAGGTTCTCAACGTGACTGTTCCTCGAATGATCTATTAATATATGATGATTTCTTTACCATAATCACGACGCTCTCTCTCTCTCTCTCTCTCTCTCTCTCTCTCTCTCTCTCTCTCTCTCTCTCTCTCTCTCTAAGTAGGCACTCTCGGGTATCATTCATCTTTTTTTTTTCTCTTTCTCTCTCTCTAAAGCGTTTCAGGGATGACCTCAACTCTATAAAACTTGCTGGGAAAGGTCACTTGTTGATGATGACTCTCTCTCTCTCTCTCTCTCTCTCTCTCTCTCTCTCTCTCTCTCTCTCTCTCTCGCTCATCGGGTATGCTTATCACATTTACATTCTACGCACGCGCGCCAGCCACTCAGCGGGCCCGGAAACGCCGAGGAATGCGAGAAATGTGATGAATGGATTGTTTTCCGCTAGGGCAAGAAAGTGAATAACAGACAGACGGAGAGTTTGATACATAGATGGAGAGACATATAGATGGTTAGGTAGATAGACAGATAGGAGGATAGATAAGTTCATGAATTGGAGGTTAGCTGGGGAGTTATGTAGATTCAAAGGTAGGTTAGAAGGTAGGCAGGTGAGTGGGTGGGTAGCTAGATAGTTATGTTGGTAGGTGGTTACGGGGCAGGAAGGTAGGTAGTGTATATTGGTAAGTAGATGGGTTGGTAGGCAGGTAAGTGGGTAGGTGGGTAATTAAGTATTTAGGTAGGTAAATATATATTGAAAGATAGATACCGTACATTCCCACATACATACATACACGCATACATAAGAAGAGAGAGAGAGAGAGAGAGAGAGAGAGAGAGAGAGAGATTTACCCTATCCCAATCTTTTCAGCGTTATATATATAATTTACTATAGCACACTTGTCCACATGACGTCACGAGCCTGACCAGATGTGTGTGTGTGTGTGTGTGTGTGTGTGTGTGTGTGTGTGTGTGTGTGTGTGTGTGTGTGTGTGTGTGTGTGTTCATGTGAGTGTCAGTAATCTATCTAGCTAGCTAACTAAATAGATAGATAGATAGATGGATAGATAAATCTGTGTATATACATGTTTGATCGTACATGTGTATCTGTGAACATATTTATCTGTGTGTGTGTGTGTGTGTGTGTGTGTGTGTGTGTGTGTGTGCGCGCGCATGACGTCAGCAGGGAGCGTCGACAGGTGTGCAGGCAGTGCGTCCCTTTACCTGCGTGGCGGTGCGTGAGGTGCGTTTACGTGTTAATTACTGCCACGCGTACCTGCACGTCACTGGGAGTATTGGGGGGGGGGGGGGTTTGGGTTTGTTTGTTCGTTTGTTTGTTGACCCCGTTTGTAGATTTATGTTTTTTTCTCGTTTTTTATCTTTCCTGTTTCGTTTGCTTCCTGTCACTCGTTGATTCATCTTTCCTTCTCTCTTTCTAACTTTCTTTTTATCTTTCTTTCTTTCTTTTTCTTTCATTACGAACTTGTCTCTTTTTCTTCCTCTCTTTTTTTTCTCTCGTTCATCTGTTTTCTGTCTTTCTTAAGTTATTTATTTATTTATTCATTTACTGATTTACTTATTTATTTATCTATTTATTTGTTTTCCTCAATCTTTCTTTCGTTCGTTCTTTCTTTCCTTATTGGTTATACATTGCGTCTATGTTCTCGACAAGCATAAGACAAGAAAAAAAGCAAAATTCACAAAAAAACGCAACCACCCCCAAACAAAAAAGAAAAGAACAATGAAAAATTAAACAAACACGCCAAAAAAATAGATGAATACAATGCTATGCCAAGAAATGAATAAACAACAATGTCACGCCCTTCCGGACCACAACTAACAAAATGGTTCCGCCTGACTAACCAACCTCTCACCTTTTCACCTGTTCAATTAGTCACCTTAAAGAGTCTATATTAGTCTTACAGAGCAAAGCTGGTCGTTCACTGTGACTCTGTTCCTCTCCCACCCTTGAACACCTTAAAATAACCTTATATCCTTCCGTTAAACTAACCACTAAACCACTAAACCATGAAGCTAACTAACTACTAAACTAACCACATCAACTACCCATATAGCACACCTTCCTTACTACCCTCCTCACTAGGCCTCATCACTACCCTCATATTCCTGTACCTCACTAATCACTTTTACTAACCTCACAAAACCCGACAAACATCTACCTAAGGTGCCATCACACGGACATTTTCTGGTGTCTTTTCTTGGCATCCAGCCGCCGGTACCGGTGGCAAGGAGCGTTCTTCCTATCACACGCGCAACAGATGTTCTCGGCCTCAGCACAGATCAAAACAAGCAGGATGGACCGTGACCGCAGGAGACGCCTTGCCCGAATTGGACTTAATTTGTGCATCGTGGCTCATATTGTTGGGATACTCCTTCAGCGCTTATGCTAATTTCTTGAAAACTTCTCTCTTCCTATTTCTCTTCGAATAGTTTTCATCCCTGGTGTCCCACAGACACTTGTTTTCCCGATAGAGCTCACAGAGGGTGGCAGGAGCATCCTTGGACCAAATAATTTGCTCCATGGCCAGACACTGCCCACACAACAGCTGAGAAAATGTAAACAAAGACGCCCGTACTGGCTTCAAGATGACGATCGTTGGCGTCTCGTGACTGGCGGCGTCTAGCCACCAGTACTGGTGCCAAGATGCCTGTATCGGCGGCAAGATGCCAGTAAAGTTGCCTGTGTGACAGCACCTTTATGCTCCACAACCTCAGCTTCCCTCATATCCCTCCATTTAAGTAAACGCCTAATCTAACCACATTATTACCAACCCAATCAATTAACTACCCTTATCCAACAACCTCAACTACCCTCATGTCTCTCCACTTAACTAAACGCCTGATCTACCAATATAATCACCAACTCAACCCATTAACTACCCATGTCCCGCAACCTCAACTAACCGCATGTCCCTTCACTACACCAACCACCTTATCTAACCTCATATCACCCATTAAACCTTTTTAACTACCCATATCTCAACTTCAAATAAACTCACATCCTTCCACTAGACTAACAACCCCAGGTAATCCTTCTAAACAATATCACATCAATCACAACCTCACACAAGCAATCGTCAGTCAAACAACCTTCTTCACACAACCTCAGATCGCCTAACAACCTCAACTGAACTCGTTAACTCATTTCCTTTCCTTAACTAACTTCATATCACCCCACCAAACCAATTAATGAACCCTATCTCACAATCTTAATTAACTTCGTATCATTTTCTTACCTCAAACACCAACACACCACAAAATAACCTTCTATACAATGCCTCAACAACAACCAACATCAGCAAATCGATCACTTCACACAACCTTTAAGACAACCACTAACAAAACCTAGTGACCTCAGCTAACCTCATAATTTATCATCTTCTAATCTATTTTCCTACAAGTTCTTCATCTTCAGCTATCAACACCTTATCAAACTACCATTACCTTATCAATAACCTTTTCCGCTCTTCATTTTCACCTTTTAATCTGCTTCCCTATACTATTCATCTTTACTGATCAATCCACCTTCCCTAACAACACATTCCTTCCACTTGTCCTTCTTCCTCGTCATTGCCAACTTTCTTTTTAACTTTATCTGTATTCGTCTAACTATTTTTTTTTCTTCGTCTTCAGCTACAAATCTTTTAACTGTTCATCTATTGAGTTCATCTTTATCTATCAGTTTGTTTAGTTACCCCGCTACGTATTTATTTTAGCATAACAGAGTCTACATACAACTCTTTTTCACTAATTAATCCCTTTTTTCCGTTTTTCCTCTTCACCTTTCAATCTATTTACCTATAACATTCTTTACTCTCATCCATCAATCTATTTACCTCTCAACTAACCGTCTTCATCCATTCACATTTTCACCTATTCAATATCTTTATCTAATTGGTTCTTCCTGTTTACCTTTCAATCTCTTTATCAATGCAGTTTTTCACCTTCTCAAATCTATAAATACGCCTTACACACCAACACATACCACGCCCCGTTATTTCCTGTCTCTCTCACACCCACAAAAGCACAAACCATCGAAAGGTCACATCACTGGCTGCATCCAATGAGCCTCGTCTGCCTGTCCGTCTGTCTGTCTCTGTCTGTCTCACTCGCCTGCCCGCCTGACTCTACACCTCGTGACCTTTATTACCTGGTTAGTGCGTGATGCTGGGTTTGTGTACCTGATATGCTTTGTGGTTGAAGAAGAGGAGATGAAGTCATTGGCTAAGTTTTAATGGATATGTGTTTGGGTTTAGGGAGGCTCATGTTTTAAAAGCTGTTTGTTTTCATTCTTTTATATATTTGTTTTGCCTTGTTAATGGATGTGTGTTTTGGTTTAGGGAGGCTCATGTTTTAAAAGCTGTTTGTTTTCATTCTTTTTTATATATTTGTTTTGCCTTGTTATTTTAGTGTTTTTTTCTTTTCTTTTCTCAGTATCTTTGTTTCCATCTGTTTTTATCTGTTTATCTGTTTGTCTGTATGTCTGTTCGTGTGTCTTTCTGTCTTTCTAGATTCATTTGTCTGTGTCTACCTGTTTGTATGGCTATATGTCTGCCTTTCTGTTATTATCTCTCTCTCTCTCTCTCTCTCTCTCTCTCTCTCTCTCTCTCTCTCTCTCTCTCTCTCTCTCTCTCTCTCTCTCTCTCTCTCACACACACACACACACACACACACACACACACACACACACACACAAACACACACACACACACACACACACACACACACAAACAAACACACACACACACACACACACACACCAATCCGGATGCAGCAAAACGCAACCCTTCACGAAATACACAGAAATAAAAACAAACGAAAACAAAGTAGCATCAGTATCTTAACTTTAACTAGACAATTCATGAAAAAAAAACATTAAACTCTATAATTATGAGCGAGTAAGATGTAAAAAAATAGGTAGAGGAATACAGCGAAAGTTAAAAAGAAAGCTGGCAAAGAGGAGGCAGAGAAAGCAAGTGGAAGGAATGCGTTTTAAGGGATATTCATGGTAGCCACTTTGGATTCTTTTTGGGAGCAGCGAGTAGCGAGCTTTTTTATTATTGTTTCCTTTTTTGTGTGCCCTTAAGCTGTCTCCTTTGTTGTAAAAAAAAAAAAGTCATTCAATAAAGACTTACAAAAAATATATGCTTAAATTAATCACCCCCCAAAAAATAATATGTTAAATAGAACGGGAGCATTTTTTTTTTTTAAATAGAACGCAAATAAAAACGGTAATGAAAATATGAATGAAGAAATAAAGGAAAAAAGGCACATCACCAAAAAGCAAACAAACAAAAACTCATAAACAAGAGGAGTAAAAATAAACAAGAGAAGTAAAAATATACCAAACATCCCATAAACAAGAGAAGTAAAAATAAACAAGAGAAGTAAAAAAATAAACCAAACATCCCATAAACAAGAGGAGTAAAAATAAACAAGAGAAGTAAAAATAAACCAAACATCCCATAAACAAGAGGAGTAAAAATAAACAAGAGAAGTAAAAATAAACAAGAGAAGTAAAAATAAACAAGAGAAGTAAAAATAAAAAAATAGAAGTAAAAATAAACAAGAGAAATAAAAATAAACCAAACATCCCATAAACAAGAGAAGTAAAAATCAATCAACATCAAAAAGCAAGCAAACAAACAAACAAAACATAAACAAGAGAAGTAAATATAAACACAATAAACATGACTAGACACAAAGCACAGGAAAATATGATACTTGAACCGGAGATACAAAAGGTCAACGTTCCAACCAAGGGGAAATTTTATGATCCAAGGGGGGAATTTAGCCTGAAGGAAATATAAATAACTAGCAATTAGTCTGAGCTATTGATTTACTGATTTGTGTTTTTAAGTAAATATTGTGTTTGTCTACTATTTATTTATTATATTGTTTGTGTTATTAAGCAAGTAGATTTAGTGTTTTGGCTACCTTTTTCCTCGTCCACATGAAGGGGGAAATCCGGGTGGTTGAAGTTGATGAAGGGGGAAAAGACAGGAAAGGTTGGCGACCACTGCTATAAAGAGTAACAAGGACAGAATACCAAATGAGGTGTAAATACAACGCAAGAAACGCTGGTAAACATGACAAGCCAGCCGGAAATAAAAAAATTAAAGTCACTCTGATAAGCCATTAGCAGCAAAATAAATATACAAGCGAGAAAGTAAAGCCAGTAGACAAATTCAACAGTGAGAAATGAGAACGAAATAAATACAAGAGTAGAAAGATAGAAATAAGGAAAGTTGACGAAAATAAATCATAGGCAAGGACAAAAAATATTAAAAGAGAAGTACGAAAACCAGGTAAGGAGAACGATATACTAAGACACAAAAAACAAAAAACTGAAACAAACACACAGATACACAAACTACATACACACAGGGCAATAAAAAAACATAAACCCGCGCATAAGATAAGAAACGCCAAATAAGTCACCACGAAAATAAAACGAAATAAAACGAAAAAAAAAACACAAATACGAAAAAATATACATAAACAAATACAATAATAAAAAAATAAAGTAAATAAGTACGTGATACAGATAGAGACACACACACACACACACACACACACACACACACACACACACACACACACACACACACACCAGAACGCAACCCGTAGCTAGGGAGGAAGGCGATAACGGAGAGGCGATAACACAGATAAGGAGGTTGGGTTAGGCAGGGCGTGACGGGCGCTAAAATATTGTTATCAGAGAAGGGGAGAGAGAGATAGAGAGAGAGAGAGAGAGAGAGAGAGAGAGAGAGAGAGAATATAATAGAAGGAAGAGGTTTATCGATAGAAGGGATGAAAAGGAAAGAATAAAAATAGAAAAATAATAAAGATGAGAATGAATAAAGAATAAGAGAAAGAAACACAATATCAGTGAGAAAAAAAGAGAGATAGCAAGAAGGAAAGAAAGAAAAAAGAGAAACAAACAGCAAAAATGAAGGTCAGAGAGAGAGAGAGAGAGAGAGAGAGAGAGAGAGAGAGAGAGAGAGGGGGGGGGGGGGGTTCGTTATCACCTGTGAGCGTGGCGCGCGTGATAGAAAACAAATGACGTCATCGGTGAAGAGGGTGGAGAGGGCGGACGTGAGGGAGGGAGGGAGGGAGGGAGGGAGGAAGGAAGGAAGGAAGGAAGGAAGAAAGAACGACGGGAGAAAGGGAGTAAGGAAGAAGGGAGAAAGGAAGGAGAGAAGAAACGAAGGAATAAATGAAGGAATAAATGAATGAATGAAGGAAGGAAGGAAGGAAGGAAGGAAGGAAGAAAGGATGAATATGAGGAAGAGGAAGAGAGTAGGGAAGGAAGGGAGAAGGGAATGATTAGACAGGAGAAAGGGAAAAGGGAAGGTGGGGAAAAAGAGAAGAGGAAGAAAGTACAAACGTGAAGAAGGAAGAGAGGAAGAAAGGGAGGGAAGGAAGGAAGGGAGGAAAGGAAGGAGGAAGCAGGGGTTGGTTAGGTAAAAATAGAGAGTAGGGAAGGTGGGGAAAGAAGGGTAAGGAAGAAAATGAGGGCGGAAGTGAAGAAGGGAGAAGTGAGGAAGGAAGGAAGGGAGGAAAAAGAGAAGATAGGGGACTGGTTAGGTAATAAGAAGTAAATGGGAGGAAGGAGAGAAAGGAGTAAAAAAAAAAGCGAAAGAAAGAAGTTGGAAAAGGGGAAAGTAAGGGAGGAAGAGAGAAAGAGAAGGCAAGGTTGGTGAAACATTAAAGTAAAGAAAAGAAATAAAAAAAGAGGGTTGAGAAAAAGCGAGGAAAAAAGAAAGGAAGGAAGGGAAGGCAGGAAAATAAGACGCAGCGGATTTCCTTTACTTTCTCCTGTATGTCATAATTGGCGTTACTTTCCTCTCTGAGCGACGCCGCGGAGATAACGAAAAGATTAGGGTTCGTATTTTAAGATATTTTCTCCTCCCAAGAACAGCTATTTGACAAGGCTTTCGTAGGAGTTGTGGGCATTTCCAGGAGTAGTTTTATGACCCTGGTGGTAGTTCGACCCTTCCTCTGTACCATGGGCCTAAAGAAACACTCATTAAAACTCGACTGACCCCTTCTTTGACCTTTAGAAATAGCTGGTGATGATGAACGCTCTACACCGGGACATGATGAACGCTCTACACCAGGACATGATGAACGCTCTACACCAGGACATGATGAACGTTCTACACCATGATTCTTAAAAGGGTCGTATTATCAGATATTTCTCCACCCAAGAACAGCTATTTGACAAGGCTTTCGTAGGAGTTGTGGGTATTTCCAGGAGTAGTTTTATCACCCTGGTTGTAGTTTGACCCTTCCTCTGTACCATGGGCCTAAAGAAACACTCATTAGAACTCGACTGACCCCTCCTTTGACCTTTAGAAATAGCTGGTGATGATGAACGCTCTACACCGGGAAATGATGAACGTTCTACACCATGATTCTTAAAAGGGTCGCATTATCAGATACTTCTCCACCCAAGAACACATATTTGACAAGGCTTTCGTAGGAGTTGTGGGCATTTCCAGGAGTAGTTTTATCACCCTGGTTGTAGTTTGACCCTTCCTCTGTACCATGAGCCTAAAGAAACACTCATTAAAACTCGACTGACCCCTCCTTTGACCTTTAGAAATAGCTGGTGATGATGAACGCTCTACACCGGGAAATGATGAACGTTCTACACCATGATTCTTAAAAGGGTCGCATTATCAGATACTTCTCCACCCAAGAACACATATTTGACAAGGCTTTCGTAGGAGTTGTGGGTATTTCCAGGAGTAGTTTTATCACCCTGGTTGTAGTTTGACCCTTCCTCTGTACCATGGGCCTAAAGAAACACTCATTAGAACTCGACTGACCCCTCCTTTGACCTTTAGAAATAGCTGGTGATGATGAACGCTCTACACCGGGACATGATGAACGCTCTACACCAGGACATGATGAACGCTCTACACCAGGAAATGATGAACGTTCTACACCATGATTCTTAAAAGGGTCGTATTATCAGATATTTCTCCACCCAAGAACACATATTTGACAAGGCTTTCGTAGGAGTTGTGGGTATTTCCAGGAGTAGTTTTATCACCCTGGTTGTAGTTTGACCCTTCCTCTGTACCATGGGCCTAAAGAAACACTCATTAGAACTCGACTGACCCCTCCTTTGACCTTTAGAAATAGCTGGTGATGATGAACGCTCTACACCGGGACATGATGAACGCTCTACCCCATGACTCTTAAAAACAGGACGCGTGACAACCAACCGAGGAAAGAAAGTGATAAGGAGAGAAAGAGAAACGAGAAACCTAGTGAATGAAGTTTATTACTATGTGTGTTTTTTTCTTAATTTTCCTTCGTTAAACATATTGGGGGAAAAATTAAAGCAAAAAGAGAATGATTAGAACAGGTGACAAACAAATGAAGAGAAAGAATTATATGAAAAATCTAGAGCATGAAGATTATTACTATGTGTGTTTTTTCTTAATTTCCCTTCATTAAACGTCTTGGGGGAAAAATCAAAGCAAAAAGAGAACCAAGTAAGCAGAGTGATAAGAAGAAAAGAAAGAGAAATATGAGAAACCAGGTGCTTGAAAATTATTACAATGTTTTTTTTCATTTCGTAAGACATCTCGAAAATAAAAAATAATGGGAAAAAGAGAGAGATTAGAACACGTGGGAAATAAAGAAGAAGATAAAACGGGAGAAGAGAAAGAAGTGTGGTCATGTGAGGTTATGTGCTTGAAAATTATTACAATGTTTTTTTTTCATTTCGTAAGACATCTCGAAAATAAAAAATAATGGGAAAAAGAGAAAGATTAAAACACGTGGGAGAAGAGACGAAGATAAGGTTAGGTGTGGTCGTGAGGTGCTTGAAAATTATTACAATGTTTTTTTTTCATTTCGTAAGACATCTCGAAAATAAAAAATAATGGGAAAAAAAAAGATTAGAACACGTGGGAGAAGAGACGAAGATAAGGGTGTGGTTATGTGAGGTTATGTGCTTGAAAATTATTACAATGTTTTTTTTCATTTCGTAAGACATCTCGAAAATAAAAAATAATGGGAAAAAGAGAGAGATTAGAACACGTGGGAGAAGAGACGAAGATAAGGGTGTGGTCATGTGAGGTTATGTGCTTGAAAATTATTACAATGTTTTTTTTTCATTTCGTAAGACATCTCGAAAATAAAAAATAATGGGAAAAAGAGAGAGATTAAAACACGTGGGAGAAGAGACGAAGATAAGGGTGTGGTCATGTGAGGGAAGGATGGAAGGCAAGGCAGGGGAGGGGAAGGAAAAGGGGAAAAACAAAGTACAGAAAACAGCATGACAGTTAAATTTACGTGACGATTATTATTACACATCTTGGAAAAAAATAGACGAGGAAAAAAGAAGCATTACGCCAGGTGAAAACAACGTGACCAGCGATGAGAAAAAGAACGTTGTGAGAAACGCTCCACACCGGGACATGATGAACGCTCTCCACCGTGACTACAAGACACTTCCGCTTCTCACATGAACTATTTCTAAAGGTCAAAGAGGGGGTCAATCGGGTTCTAATGAGTGTTTCTTTAGGCTCACGGTACAGAAGAAGGGTCAAACTACCACCAGGGTCATAAAACTACCCCTGGAAATGCCCACAACTCCTACGACAGCCTTGTCAAATATGTGTTTCTTTAGGTTCACGGTGCAGAAGAAGGGTTAGACTACCACCAGGGTCATAAAACTACCCCTGGAAATGCCCACAACTCCTACGAAAGCCTTGTCAAATATGTGTTTCTTTAGGTTCACGGTACAGAAGAAGGGTCACACTACCACCAGGGCCATAAAACTACTCCTGGAAATGCCCACAACTCCTACGAAAGCCTTGTCAAATATGTGTTTCTTTAGGTTCACGGTACAGAAGAAGGGTCAGACTACCACCAGGGCCATAAAACTACCCCTGGAAATGCCCACAACTCCTACGAAAGCCTTGTCAAATATGTGTTTCTTTAGGTTCACGTTACAGAAGAAGGGTCACACTACCACCAGGGCCATAAAACTACTCCTGGAAATGCCCATAACTCCTGGGCGACGAAATGTTTAGTAATACGGCGTACACCTGGGTCGTGTTATAAGACATTTCGCCGCCCAAGAACACATATTTGACAAGGCTTTCGTAGGAGTTGTGGGCATTTCCAGGAGTAGCTTTATGACCCTGGTGGTGGTTTGACCCTTCCTCTGTACCGTGAACCTGAAGAAACACTCATTAGAACCCGACTGACCCCCTCTTTGACCTTTAGAAATAGCTGGTGTGAGAAGCGAAGGTGTCTCATAATACCTAGCTTACATTACGGACACGAGGAACGTTCTGGCATTTTGTGGTTCGTTCGCTTCCTTTCCTGACACACCGTAAAATTAACAGGATGGAGGAAAATTTATAAAGGAAGAAAGAGATAGTGAAGAAGAAAAGATAAGGGTGTGGTTATGGGAGATATTGGGATGAATGAAGGCAAGGAAGGGAAGAAAGAAGGAAGAAAGGGATAGTGCTGAGAAAGAAGAAAAGATAAGGGTGTGGTTATAGGAGATATTGGGATGAATGAAGGCAAGGAAGGGAAGAAAGAAGAAAGAAAGGAACAGTGCAGAGGAAGAAGAGAAGATGAGGAGTTGTGGGCATTTCCAGGAGTAGCTTTATGATCCTGGTGGTATAGTTTGACCCTTCCTCTGTACCATGAACCTGAAGAAACACTCATTAGAACTCGAGTGATCCACTCTTTGACCTTTAGAAATAGCTGGTGTGAGAAGCCAAGGTGTCCAATAATACTGTCCTTAGATTACTGACATGGGGAACGTTCCGAGACACATTTCTTTATCAAACAGTTACCACGCCGACACGCGGAAACAACATTCTTGATTTAGTCTTTACGGCCGACAGTTACCTCATTAATGCCTGTGAGGTCGGCGAGCCATTTGCAAGCAGCGACCACAACATTATCAGATGTGTCTTAAATATTGATACAGAAGCAAGAGAAAACTCACTTTTAATACCAAATTAAAGTAAAGCGAATTTTACGGACCTAAGAAGAGAACTGGCTTTAGTAAATTGGAATCATTTGCTCAATAACGTCAGCGTTCAAGAAATGTATGACCGTTTCACTGCACAAATCTCAGCGACCGTAAATAAATTCATCCCACTCAAGCCACGAAGGACAGAGAATCAAAACCCGTTGTGGATGACTAATTACCTGCAGAAAATCATCGTCGTAAAAAGAAAACTTTTTCTTTAAAGAAGCGAAGAGTAAGAAGGGACTTAATTGAAGTGTTCAAAATCCTTAATAGATTCGAAAACATTAACCCAGATAGTCTATTTCAGAGAGACACCAACACAATAACACGCAGCAACGGTATGAAGTTAAAGGGAAACCGATGTATTACATTGGCGCGCAGAAGTTATTTCAATAATAGAATCGTCGATCACTGGAATAGGCTCCCACCGTCAGTAGTTAGCGCACAGAGTATTAATAGCTTCGAGTCTTCATTGGATAAGTATTTCAGGGATATAAGATTTTACTGACCCTTTTTCACATGTTTCAGGCAGTGAGGTGTGGGAGCAGTAAGGTGTAACAGGATACTGGAGCGTACCCCTGTACCGAAGGTAAACGAGGATCAAGCCTCTACCGGTAACCCCTGAAACTACATCTCACCCCATCGTGAGCAGTCCAATTTAATACTAGCTTCTTTTTTTTTTCAA
The DNA here is from genome assembly GCF_024679095.1 of Eriocheir sinensis. Classification (NCBI taxonomy): domain Eukaryota; kingdom Metazoa; phylum Arthropoda; class Malacostraca; order Decapoda; family Varunidae; genus Eriocheir; species Eriocheir sinensis. The sequence continues at coordinate 41,064 of NW_026112360.1, read as the reverse complement.
CTACATACACTGTTTACCGACCCTTTTTCGTTTGTCTCAGGCAGCCTGCAGCACGAGTACAACCTGAAGACATCAGTTTCCCCCACAGCTTAGGTCACCAGTAGCGTAAGTTAAGGGTAGTAATTTCCTCTTACTTCTCTCTTTACTGTAAAATTTCCCCGTCCCTTTCTTCCTTGAAGGCACATGCTGTTCTCTTCTAACTATTTCCTGCCGGCACGTTGCCGGAGGGAGAGGAGGGTGGGGAGGAGCCTTCATCTATTCTATCCTGTCCTACCACACGTAGATTACTAGTAGTAGCGGTAGTAAACAGACACCCTCGCCATAGACCGACAGGCCTTCTGCTGTCTGTTCTTCCTATGTATTCCTATGTATTTTGTGTTTCGTTCGCTTCCTTTCCTGAGACACCGTAAAAGTAACAGAATGGAGGAAAAATGATAAACACTGCTGATAAGGAGAAGTTGAGGCAGGAGGGTAAGACAACTCACACATCCGGTCTCGTGAAATGCGGGAAAAAAGTGACACATTAGTAATAAAAAAATCCCCACATCCGTCCCGTGAACTAAAGATGATGACAATAGAAACAAAAAAAAAAAAACGGGCAAGAGATATGATAAAAAGTTTTCCACATTAAAGTAAAATAAATAAGAAAAATATGTATTGCATTCATGTTTTGTGTGTACCTCCGCCTAAAAGCTACCTCTCTACCATACTCTCAATCTCTCTCTCTCAAGGACAGACCACCAAGTCTGGACCATGGGGTCTGTGTGGTCTGATTTTCTATGTAAATCTATGTAAATCTCTCTCTCTCTCTCTCTCTCTCTCTCTCTCTCTCTCTCTCTCTCTCTCTCTCTCTCTCTCTCTCTCTCTCTCTCTCTCTCTCTCTCTAACACCCACACCCACCCACCCACACACACACACACACACACACACACAAACACACACACACACACACACACACACACACACACACACACACACATCTTCGTTCAACAGGAGTGGTTCAGTCTCTTTCTCATCTTGCCTCTTCTTGTCACGTGACCAAAATATCATCTGAAAACTGCCCCATCCCATTAGGAGAAAACTAACAAATAAGAAATCCTAAAATAACATGAGACATTAAACCGAAGAAAAAAAAGATTATAAAACACATTCGTACCCATAAAACAAACACAACGAAGAGAAAACTAATAAAACAACAAATTCAAAACCCACACGAACCATTAACCCATGAAAATAAAAATAAATCATAAAAACTCACTAACCAACCAAGTAAAAAAAGAGGAAAACAAACCAAACGAGAAATTCAAAACGGACGTAAACCATTAAACTAAAAACAAACCATCATGAAAACACGCTCTGACCCAACAAATAAGAAAATAACAAAGAAAAAAAATTATAAAAACAAACACGAGCCAAGTACAATAACAAGGCTCGATACTACTCAATACTCTATACTATAAAAAAAAACATCAACAAACAACCCAGTATCACTATGAATAACCAAACCACTATCTCCTAATGCATACTTAGAAAAAACACTCATCCTGTTCCACTACTCCGAAACTGATAAAGAAATATAGGAAAAGAAAAGAGAAACCAATACAACCCCAAAGCAATAAGAAAAACCCAACCACCAGCTCCTGATGCATACTTGGAATAAACTCTCATCCTCTTACACTACTCCGAAACTGATCAGGAAAAAAAGAAGAAAAGAGAAACAAACACGACCCAAGAGCATTAATGAAAAACAAACCAACTCCTTGTAAAATACCTTCAAATAATTATACCTTCACATACACACGTAAAAAAAAACTCACCCTGTAATAAAAAAACAGAAACAAACAACCCAATAACAATAATAATAACTAAACTACCTCCTAAAACACACTTTAAAAAAAAAATCGACCTATTACACTACTCCGAAACTAATAAAACAACAACAAAATAAAAACAAAACACACAAGCCAATAAAAATAAGTAAAACAAAACATCATCACCTCCTAAGACATACTTTCAAAACTAATCAAACAAAGAAAAAAGAAAAAGAACACACAACCCAATAATAAAAAGTAAAAAAAAAAATATCATCACCTCATCATCATACTTCCGAAACTAATAAAAGAAAAAAAAATAGACAAAAAGCAAATCTCACCCCACTAACACTAAGAAAACCCAAACCACTCCTCCTAATGCATAATGTAAAAGGACACACCCCATCACATTACTCCAAAGAAAATTATACGACTAAAATAAAAAGGAAAAGTGTGTCAATAATAGGAAGAAGAAAACCCACCCGCCGCCGCCACCTCCTAATGCATGTATAGAGGAGCAAGAGAAGGAGAAGGAAGCAAAGAGGAGGAGAAGGAGGGAGAGGAGGAGAAATCAGAACAAGAAGGGAAACAAACAGAAGAAGGAGGAGGAGGAGGAATCAGAACAAGAAGGGAAAGAAACGGAAGAAGAAACAGGAAAAGAATGAACGAAAACAACAAAAAACAGGAAAACGGGAACTAAAGGCAATATAAGAAGAGAGAAACAGGAGCTAACATAAGAATCAGAAAAGCTAAGCACCTCCTCCTAATGCATACCTAAAAGAAAAAACACAACCTATAATACTCTAAGGCTAACAAAACAAATAAAAATAAACCCAAACAAGACCCAATCACTTTACGACAAAAACACATCACACAACCTCCTAATATATACTTGAAAAAAACAACTCAGCCTAACACCACTTCAAAACTAACAAAACAAATAAAAATAAAACCAAACAAGACCCAATAACAATAAGAAAAACCATACCAAACAAACTCCAAATATATACTTGAAAAAAACAACTCAGCCTAACACCACTTTAAAACTAACAAAACAAATAAAAATAAAGCCAGGCAAGACCCAATAACAATAACAAAAGCCACACCACACAACCTCCTATTGCAAAAGTAAACAAATTCATCCTGTAACACGTCTCTGAAACTAATAAAACAAAGACAAAGAAAAACAAACCCAACCCAGCAACAATAAGTAGGAGGATAATACATTGATAAGGGATAAAAAGGAAGGAAGGAAGAAACAGGATGAGGAAGAGGAGGAGGAAGAAGGAATAGGAGGAGGAGGAGGAGGAGGAGGCCTAAACCAAACTATCACCTTCGAATTTGCATGTTAAAAAAAAAAAAAACAGCCCATTCCACCACTCTAAAATTAACAAGACAAATAACAATAAAGAAAAACAACACCCATTAACATTAAGACCACCACCAACTCCTAAGGCATACGTAAAATAGCTCGGCCTTAACAACACTCTAATACTAATAAAACCAAAAATTAAATAAACAAACACGACAAGGAACAATAAGAAAAGCGATCTTCTTATGCATATGTAAACAAACTCACCCTCTAACACAACTCCAAAAGGTCACAACACTCCATAATCCCATTTGCTGAATTTCTAAAAGAGTAGCCGCGGGGAGGTCGGGTAGCGAGGTTCAGGCGGTATGTAAATGGCTAATTGGGAGCCCATGCAAATTAGTCGGCGGGCGTGTGTTTAAAGGCACGGGCAAAGGTGTATTAGAGTACGCGGTATACCTGGGGGCGGGGGTTGGCAGGCACGGGGTAAGTGAGCAGGTGGACAAGGTGGGCAGGTAGTGATTTGCGGAGAAAGTCAGGTGTGTGTGTAGATGGGTGGATGAAGGGATGGATGGATGGATAGGAGGGATAGCTTGGTGGATGAAAGAATAGATTGATAGATGGATAGATGGAAGGAGGGCAGGAGAGAAGGAAGACGTGAAAAAACAAAAAAAGAAAGAACAGAAGAGAGATACGAAGACATAGATAGATAGATAGATAGATAGATAGATAGATAGATAAATAAATAAATAGATGACTAGATAGATAGAATCAATGTTCATATGAGAGAGAGAGAGAGAGAATATTAGTCTTCCCACGCGCACGTCTTCCTTTACTTTCTCATAATGATTTAAATACCCTCCGTGTCTGCTTTGGAGTACACACACACACACACACACACACACACACACACATACACACACACACACACACACACACACACGGATCATGGACACCTTTCGTAACCTTCAGCACAATCGTCCATCAATCTCTCTCTCTCTCTCTCTCTCTCTCTCTCTCTCTCTCTCTCTCTCTCTTCTTTTTTATCCGCATCAAAAACCTCTACCATCACACCCACATCCTCAACCCCTTCCTTCCTTCCTTCCTTCTTCTTTCCGTCTTCCCTTTCTTTCTTTATTCTCTTTTTCTCTCCTTCTTTAACTACGTAACGACCACTATCCCTACACACACACACACACACACACACAAACACTTTACATCTACCATCACCCTCTTCCTCAACCTCCTCCCTCTTTAAACTCCCCCCCAACCACCCCTCCACACACACACACACACACACACACACACACACGAGAGCGCCCCGGGGTCATAGCTTAGAAGGGCGGACCCACCTCCACGCGGGCCGCTCACCTACTCCCTGAACTCTGTCTTCCTCACATGCCCCTATATGGAGGTGGCCGCCCCGCGCGTACTCTAAGGTAATGGTTGCTGCCTTAATGATGCTGGGCCAGGCAGGTTGAGCAGGCTGAGGCAGGCTGGGGTAGGCTGGGGTAGGCTAGGATGGGTTAAGGTTAGGAGAGGGTTGGTTAGAATTGGTGGTGGATGGATAGATGGATGGGGTAAGGGAGGGATAGTTGAAGGAATGGGGGGGAGGGAGGAATAGGGAGGGAAGGAAGGAAGGAAGGAAGGAAGGAAGGAAGAATTGATGAAAGGAAGGAAGAAAGAAAAAAGGAAAAAAAGGAAGAATAACTAGATTGAGGGAAGTAAAAAAAGAAAAGAAAAATGAGAAAGACGTAAGGAAGGAAGGAGAAAAGGACGAAAGAAAGGAAGGAAGAAGCAGATACATGAATAGATGGAAGGAAGGAAGGATGGAGGAAATAAGGAGAAAAAATAAAAATAAAAAAAACATGAAGAACCGAAAAAAAGGGAAGACTGTAAGTAAGGAAGAGAAGAGAAGATGAAAACAGACGGATGGACGGAACTAAGAGACAGGTGAATAAACGGACAGAAGGAGGGAGGGAGGATTTACGTGGGCCGCGTAAGGAAGGGGTTTAGCTGCCTGCGCGCGCACCTCACCTCATCTTCCAGGTCGGGTTTGTTGTACCTATGTGGGCGTAGTGGTGTTACGAGAGAGAGAGAGAGAGAGAGAGAGAGAGAGAGAGAGAGAGAGAGAGAGAGAGAGAGAGAGATTCAAATAGGTAATACAATCAATAAAGAGAATAACAAGGATAAGGAATTGAGAGAGAGAGAGAGAGAGAGAGAGAGATTAAAAACAGAGCGATTAAACACTATTTCTAATCCTTGGAAAACAAACTAACTAGCTAACAACCAATCATCCCTTACACTAATCATAACATAGGACCTACCCATTAACCACCATCACAATCACACCATTATTGTGTTTTTTATATTAATTCTTATGGCGTTTTAATTTATATTTCGTTCTCTTCTCTTTGGGTTGGCCTCAGACTCAAACCTTTCAACTCACAACCACTTATCAAAATTAACCTCGTAAACAGAGTAATAAACTCCAATCGTCTCTTCACTTTCCTAATCAGATGAATCCAATCTTCTAATGACAACGTAAACACACCAGTGACAGCAATCTTACAAGCACACTCACTCACCTTCACACTTTCGACTTCCCTATCATCACCTTGAACTCCTAATCCTCCTCGTTCACACCCAATCACAACACTAAACCTAATCTTCACTTGACAATTTTAACATCCCATTCACTACATTCATACAAACACACTACATTGACAATCACGTCTCCTACTTCCCAATCATTACCTTGAACTCCTAATCCTTCTCGTTCACACCCAATCACAACACTAAACCTAATCTTCATGTAGCAATTTTAACACCCCATTCACAACATTCATACAAACACACTACATTCACAATCACGTCTCCTACTTCCCAATCATTACCTTGAACTCCTAATCCTCCTCGTTCACACCCAATCACAACACTAAACCTAATCTTCACTTGACAATTTTAACACCCCATTCACAACATTCATACAAACACGCTAACTTAACAATCACGTCTTCTATTTTCCAATCATTACCTTGAACTCCTAATCCTTCTCGTTCACACCCAATCACAACACTAAACCTAATCTTCATGTAGCAATTTTAACACCCCATTCACAACAATCTTACAAGCACACTAACCTCACAATCACGTCTTTCACTTCCCAATCATTACCTTGAACTGCTAATCCTTCTCGTTCACACCCAATCACAACACTAAATCTAATCTTCACATGGCAATTCTAACACCCCATTCACAACATTCATACAAACACACTAACCTCACCTCTTCTACTTTCCAATCATTACCTTGAACTCCTAATCCTCCTCGTTCACACCCAATCACAACACTAAACCTAATCTTCTCGTGGCAATTCTAACATCCCAATGACAACATTCAAAAACTACCCCCTAATCATTACCTTGCACGTCTAAACATCCTCTTTCACACCCAATCACAGCATTAACCTTGCACGCCTAATCATTGTCATTCACACCCAATTAAAGTTTTAACCTAATCTTCACGTGGAAATTTAAATGTCTCCGTCTTTATATTCGTCCAAATAGTTTAACGTTACAGTCATATCACTTTTTTTTTTTTTTTTTTTTTTGCTTCACCCTTCCTTCCTTCCTTCCTTCCTTTCGTGTTTTTCTCCTTCGTAAATTTTCTTCTTTAGGTATTTTTTTCTTTCTTTTTATTTACTTATTTTCCTCCTTCCCTCAATCCATTTATTCTTCCTTCCTTACTCCCTTTCTCTCTTTTTTTCTTCCTTTCTTTCTTTTTCCTTTCTTTCTTTCTCTCTCTTTCCTTCTTTCTTTCTTTCTCTACTTCTCTCTTTCTTTCATTCTTCCCAACTCTATATCTCTCAAAGCCCCATTTCTTGCCCATGTTACAATACTGACCTAACCTATCACAAAATTGACCTTTCCACTACAGACTAAAGTTCTAAAGCGACAGAGTTGATAACCGAGGCCACGCGCAGCTATAACATATGCGCCCATCAAAATTAATCTATCCCAAAATATTCACTCCTTCATCCATATCCATTAATACACTATCCATTAAGTCCCCATTCTCTTCCCTATTAGAACATTATCCGCCTATTCACAGCATTGATTCTCCCTTCCCATTATCCCATCCCTATTTACCCATTCATTTCCATATCGATCTTTCTACCCATTAACTCCACCTCTTTCAGATCCATTACCTTCCCTATTAGAATCTTATCCACCTATTTACGACATTAATTCTCCCTCCCCATTGTCATTATCATCTACCCATCTGTTCAGTTTTCGATTTTTCTACCCATTAACAACCCATTAAGTCCCATTACTCTTCCTTTACCCATCTATTTACCCTTCAATTCACGGCCCTATTTCACCATCCCCATTATCATATCACTATTTATCAATCTTATTCAGTTTTCGTTCTTTTTACTCATTAGCTTCTCGTTCTCTCCCATTACTTTCCTAACCCAATCACATTAGCTGTCTATTTCTCCCTCCATCCGCCCGTTATTCTATCTTTCCTTCCTTCCTTCCTCCCTTCCTTCAGTTTTTTTCCTGCATTTCTCGTTTTCTGTCTTTCTTTCTATCGTACTTTTTTTCCCTTCTTCCTTTCCGTCACTCTTCTATGTTGTCCTATTTTTTTCCTTCTTTGCTTCAGTTATTTCCAGTATTTCTTTGTCCGTTTCTTTCGTGTATGTTTTTTTCCTTCTTTTTTCCTGTCGCCCTTCTATGTTATTCTATTTTTTCCTTCTTTCCTTCAGTTATTTCCAGTGTTTCTTCGTCTCTGTTTCTTTCGTGTATATTTTTCCTTCTTTCCTGTCGCCCTTTTCCATTATTCTAGTTTTCCTTCCTTTCTTCGTTTTTCTCTTTAGCATTTCTTCGTCTTTCTCTCTTTCGTACTTTTCTTTCTTTTTTTTCTTTCTTTTTTTCTTCTTTTCTTCCTATCGACCTTCTCCATTAACCCATTCATTGTCATTTTTATCTTTCTTCCCACCCATTAAGATCTACCATTCTGTCATAATACCCTCCCATTGATACCATTACCCCTTACATCACGCAGTTAAGTTACCCTTCCCATTAATCTATCTCCCATTGCTTATCCATCGGTTCAGTGTCTACCCTCATTTTACCCTTTCATTGATACCATTACCCCTTACATCAAGTCGTTAAGTTACCCTCCCCATTAATCTATCTCCCAATTCTTATCCATCGGTTCAATGTCCACCCCCATTTCAATTAACTCCCCATTCATTACCCTTACAATCACGACTCATTATAATCTACCATGCTGTCATATTACCCTTCCATTCATACCATTACCCCTTAAATCACGTCGTTAAGTTACCCTCCCCATTAATCTATCTCCCACTACTTATCCATCGGTTCAGTGTCCACCTTCATTTCAATTAACGCCCCATTCATTACCCTTCCAATCATAACTCAGCAATACCCATTCAGTCACACCATTACTCTTTGAACCACGACGTTAATAAATCCCTTCCCCTTCCCCTTTCCTCTCCGTTAACTCTACATTCAGCTATTCCCTCTCCAATCACATTACCCCATTACTATTAATACCCATCCCTTCACTTTCCACTTTCTCTCCCGTTATCTATATTCAGTCCCATTAGCACCCTCCCAATCACACAGTTAACCCATTACATCAATTTATTAACTTCCCTTTACAATTAGAACCCATGACCATATACCCATCACTTCCATTTCCAGTCTTCTTTCCATTAACTCTATTCACCCACCAAAACCCTCCCAATCACAACATTAGCTCATTAAACCACCCCATTCATGCCCCATTACCAATAGCACCCATCACCATATACCCATCATTTCCATTTCCAATCTTCTTTCCATTAACTCTATTCACCCACCAAAACCCTCACAATCACAACATTAGCTCATTAAACCACCCCATTAATCCCTCATTACCATTAGAACCCACCACTATATACCCACCACAGTCTTAAGGGCCAATGCGACGAAGATGAGCACCGAGGCAACGCGCATCTGTAGTATATGCCCCCAACATTACGTACCTTTACCTTTTCTATTTACCGATCCTTGCCCATTTCCATCTCCCTTCCTTCCTTTCCATTCCACATAAGTACCGTCACAGTATCCCCCCTTCACCCCTCCCCTTCACCCTTCTCCCCCCCTTCACCCCCCTTCAATTCCCTCCTCCTCTTCCCCCTTCCCCCCTGCCTCACACCTTTTACCTAATTCTCCCCCTTCCCCCTTCCTCCCTTCCCCATTCCCCCTTCCCCTTAGGCGCGCGCATGTTCCCGAGGCAAAACAAACACGAGGATGGGGAGGGGAATAGGGAGAGGGGGAAGGGGAGAAGGGGGTGCCCACTGGTCTTGGACGTGGGCGTGGGCGTGGGCAGACCAAAACAACGGTGATGTCATCTTCTGGTGCCCTCAGCCAATCAGCGCGCGGCTCCGTCCAGCGTGAGCCAATCAGAGGCGGCGATGCTCTATCCTCCTCGCCTTACCTCCTGTTCTTTTTTTTTTTTTGTCTTCCAATCTCTTTCTCTTCTACTACTCTCTCTCTCTCTCTCTCTCTCTCTCTCTCTCTCTCTCTCTCTCTCTCTCTCTCTCTCTCTCTCTCTCTCTCTCTCTTTATCTATATTCTTTTTCTCTTTCTATCTTTCTAATTGTCTAACAATATTTATCTAACTTAGAATCTCTCTCTCTCTCTCTCTCTCTCTCTCTCTCTCTCTCTCTCTCTCTCTCTCTCTCTCTCTCTCTCTTATAATTCCAGTCAGGTCGAAGAAGCGGGTGAGTGAGCGAGCGGGGACTTCCTTAAACGGAGATACGAAGAGGAAGAGAGAGGGAGGGAGGGAGAGAGAAGGAGGGAGAGAGAGAGAGAGGGTCAGAGGGAGGGAGAGGTAAGGAAAACAAACGTCCATATCATCCCCGTAAACGTTTTCTGTCGTGTCATGAAACGTTTAGGGGGAGGGGGAGGGGTGGAGGGAGGGGGGGGGACGTTGCTAAGAGGACAAGGGTGTGATTCTGGAAAACCGAGAAGGATTAAGACGCTGCGGATTTTTTTTTTTTTTTATTATTATTATTCATCGTTTTACGCTTTTTGTCAGGGGCCATAAACGCCAGACTCAGTGGAGCCTTCGAGGAGGAGGAGGAAGAGGAGGAGGAGGAGGAGCACTTGGACGAAGAGGAGGTGGAGGAAGAGGAAGAGGAAGAACAGGAATAGCAAGAGATGAGAAGTAGGAGAAAAAGTAAGAAGTCGAGGAGGAGGAGGAGGAGGAGGAGGACGAAGAGGAGGTGGAAGAGGAGGAGGAAGAAGAACAGGAATAGCAAGAGATGAGAAGTCGGAAAAAAGTAAGAGGTCGAGGAGGAGGAGGTGGAGGAGGAGGTGGAGGAGGAGGAGCAAGAACAAGTAAAGCAGGAGAAGAGAAGTACGAGAAAAAGTAGGAGGTCAAGGAGGAGGAGGAGGAGGAGGAGGAGGAGGAAACCAAAAAAAGAAATGTAGATAAAACAGGAAAAGAAAAACACGAAAGAAAAATAACACAAATACAAGAAGAGAACTAAAGGACTAAGAAGATGAGGAAGAATGAAAAGAAGAAAAAGGGAGGGAGAGGAGAAGGAAGAGAAGAACCGGAAGGAAAATGACTAACAGCTAAAGGAAGAGGGGAAGGAGGAGGAGGAGAAAAAGGACAGAAACGAATGGAGAACAAAATAATAGACGGATGGAGGGAAGAATAGACGGATTATGTAAACGGGGTTGGAGGATAATGTCAATGAATGGAAAGCTAATGGTAAAAGATCAAGCAGGAGAGGCAGAAGCAGGAGAACAATGACAATAAGCAGAAGGACGAGAATCAATAGAAGGAGCAGGAGGAAGAGAATGAAAACAAACATCAGGAAAAGTAGAAGGAAAATAACAAGCAGGAAGAAGAGGAGGAGAAGCAGCAACAGGACGAGAGCAGAGAGAAGTAGAAGGATGATGATGATGATGAGCAGGGAGAGGAAGAAGAGGAGGAGGAGGAGGAGGAGGAGGAGGACACAAGGCAGCGAGGACGTGTGAGTGTCTTCGCGTGGCTGGCCGGCTGGAGACTTAAAGGAGAGGGTGAGTGATGAGCCGAGGCACCTTTGTGGGAGAGAGAGAGAGAGAGAGAGAGAGAGAGAGAGAGAGAGAGAGAGAGAGAGAGAGAGACCCACACACACACACACACACACACACACACACACACACACACACACACACACACACACACACAGGAATGAAAACGCACACATACATACATAAATGAAGAAATACAGAGATAAAGACAGAGCAGAGAGAGAGAGAGAGAGAGAGAGAGAGAGAGAGAGAGAGAGAGAGAGAGAGAGAGAGAGAGAGAGGTGAGCGGCACTTTCCTGGCCCACTTAAGAGTAAGGTTCTGGTACAAGTGAACCTGCTAGAACCTATCGGAGCGGGGAGAATGGGTGGAGGTGCAGGGGGGGAGGGGAGGGGTGATGGTGGGGGGGGTCGTAGTAGTAGTAGTAGTAGTAGTAGTAGTAGTAGTAGTAGTAGTAGTAGTAGTAGCTGTAGTAGTAGTAGTAGTAGTAGTAGCAGTAGTAGTAGTAGTAAAATTACAGTATTAAAAATAGTAGCAATATTGATAAGGATAAAAGCTATAAAAACTATGGTAAATAAAGCAATAAAAATGTAATGGTGGTTGCAGAAATGGTAATAATGGTAGTGGTAGTGGTGATTATATATATGGTCATGGCGATGGTAGAGGTGGTGGTAAAGATTAGATTAGCGATGGTGGTGTAATTTCTCACCTTAGCAATACCGTTAACAGGATATCAAGACAACAAATTACCAAAACCATAACCTTACCACAACCACTACCACTCATCACCATCATCATCAGCCACACTAGTATAAGCAATAACACATAACGGCACACTAGCTAATGGCCGTAATCGTAATTGTAATCTGAGCCTCTCCATTACTCTCCGGCGCTGCGGCTCGCTAAATCACTTTCTTTATTAGCTGCGTAGAGGAACCCGTTTCTTATAAGCACGCCTACAATAATATATCATTGCCCCGTATACGTTTAAAAGAGTCCCCGGTGTAGCTGTGACCACGCCCCCCCACGCCTACACGGTCCCCTCGCCTACACGCCTGCCTATCTGCCCACCTGTTCTCCCATTCCCCTCCCCCCCACCCCCCCAGAAAGAAAATATCAACGTTCTCAATTTTCATGCCATGGTACACACACACACACACACACACACACACACACACACACACACACACACACACACACACACATAGGCTACACATATGCACTCAAACGCACACGCCCACGCCCTCATACCTACACGCCTTCTCTTCAGTCCTCTGGTACACACACACACACACGTACACACATATACACGACTCAATACACACACTCCCTCATGCCTTGTTACACACACAGAAAACACACACACAAAAAATAAATAAATAAATAAAATAAAATAAAAAGTAAATAAACACACATACCCCCAAAATACATGTCGCTATTCCTACACGCCAACCCGTCAGCCTCTGATACACACACACACACACACACACACACACACACACACACACACACAAGTCCTCATCCTTACGCGCCCAGCCAATCATCTTGGTATACACACACAGACACACACGTACACACAAACACACGCGCTCACACTTCTCAGCCTACCTACGTATTCTCACACGCCCACACGACGCCCACGCCCCGCCCACGCTCGGCCGTTCCTCCCACGCCCCCCGCCGCCACGCCCTCCCCCGCGCACGCGAGCCCCTACAAACGACGTATTTCATCCCGTCCACGCCCATACAATTTAAAGGGCTTCAGGTGTCTTTTGGCTCCGCGTGTGTTTGTTTGTTTGTTTTGTTGGGTTTTTGTCTTGGTTTAATTGGTGTAGGTGTGGGTGTGGGTTTTTTTTATGTTGTTGTTGTTTTTCCTATGGTTGTTTTTATTGTTGTTGGAATAGTAGTAGTTTTTGTTGTTGTTGTTATAGTAGTAGTAGTAGTAGTGGTAGTAGTAGTAGTAGTAGTAGTAGTAGTAGTAGTAGTAGTAGTAGTAGTAGTTAGTTATTATGATTATAATAATAATAATAATAATAATAATAATAATAATAATAATAATAATAATAATAATAATATTAATAATAATAATAATAATAATAATAATAATAATAATAATAATAATAATAATAATAATAATAATAATAATAATAATACTAATAGTAAAAATAATAATGATAACAATAGTAATAATAATAATAATAATAATAATAATAATAATAATAATAATAATAATAATAATAATAATAATAATAATAATAATAATAATAATAATAATAATAATAATAATAATAATAATAATAATAATAATAATAATAATAATAGTGTCACTGTCTCACATAATCCCATATTTGGACACACACACACAGACACACACACACACACACAGACACACACACACACACACACACACACACACACACACACACACACACACACACACACACACACACACACACACACACACACACACACACACACACACACACACACACACACACACACACACACACACACACACACACTCTCTCTCTCTCTCTCACACACACACACACACACACACACACACACACTCTCTCTCTCTCTCTCTCTCACACACACACACACACACACACTCACTCTCTCTCTCTCTCTCTCTCTCTCTCTCAAACACACACACACACACACACACACACACACACACACACACACACACACACTGCCTCCCCTCCCCCTCTTTAAACGCCGCACTAACCTGTCCATCCCACCTGTAATCAAGCAGCTCGCTAACCTCTAACCCCCGGGTGCAGCCTCTTAACCTGCCGCCCACCTCGCAGGCACACGGCACGAGGCTCAACGCACCTCCGCACCTCACGCCAACATGCACAAGCGTCCATAACTTAAGGTGAGAGTGGGTAAGAGGAGGGTGGAGGGAGAGCGAGAGAGTGTGTGTGGGAAGGTGATAGTCGAGATAAAAGGCGATCAGAAAAATGACGAAAGAATAGGGTTAGAATATGTGTGAAAATTGGATAATGAGCATAACTGACAATTAACTGAGGATTCTTGTATACAGAGAGAAGGGAGGAGAGAGAATGGGGAGGTTAGTAGTGAGATGAGCGTTGATCAAGAAAAGGAAGGGAAAAGGGCAGTTACGCGCAAGATGAGTGAAAATCGATTAATGAACATGCGAGATAAACAGACACACGAGAGTGGAGAGTAAAAAGATAACGAGTGAGGGAATGTGTGATGAGAAGTCCGTAGAAAAAAAAGATGGTTGTAGGATAAGTGTGAAAATAAACTGGAAAATATAACTACTAAATTTATAAAGGAATATGATAGAGGAATATGACAGTAAGGAGTATGATGAAGGAATATGATAGAGAGCTGGAAAGATGAGTTAGACAATACATGAACTGAAATATAACGGGAGAAGAGCTGTAAAATAAGGGTGATAATTGAATAATGAGTGTAATAAATCAACTAATAGTGGATTTTAATAGCCAGACAGGAGGGTGAGGAGAGTGGGAGAGATAACAAGCAAGATAAACATGGATAGAAATAGGAAGAAAGGAGAATAAAGACTGAAGCATAATAGCGAAAATGGAATAATAAGCGTAAAAAATATATCAATTGAGGATTTTAATAGCCAGACAGGAGGGTGAGGAGAGTGGGAGAGATAACAAGCAAGATAAACATGGATAGAAATAGGAAGAAAGGAGAATAAAGACTGAAGCATAATAGCGAAAATGGAATAATAAGCGTAAAAAATATATCAATTGAGGATTTTAATAGCCAGACAGGAGGGTGAGGAGAGTGGGAGAGATAACAAGCGAGATAAACACGGATCAGAAATAGAAAGAAAGGAGAATAAAGAGAAGAATAAAAGCGAAATTGGAATAATAAGCGTATCTAATAAATCAGCTGAGGATTTTAATAGCCAGACAGGAGGGTGGAGAAAATGCGAAGATAAGGAAGATAACGCTGATCAGTAATATATGGAGTGAAAAGATGAGTTGTTTATAAGTGTGGTAACGGAATAATGGATGGAATAGATCAACTAACAGAGAACTTAATAGACAGACATGAGGGTGAAGAGACTGGGAGAGATAAGAAGAGATAAGAGGTGACCAGAAAAAGGAATGACGAGAGCAGAAGAGAGGTTGAAGATTAAATATGAAAACTGGATAATAGGTGGAACTAATATATCAATAGAGGATTTTAATTGAAAGACGGGAGAGTGGAGAGAATGGGAAAGATATGCGCGATAAAAGGTGATAAATATGTATGAGGAGAAGAGAATAGATGATGAATGGATGGAAATAGAATGAGGCGTGTAATAGATAAAATGACAATGGGTTTTAATAGATGACAGAAGTATGGAGAGAAGGAAAAGATAAACAGTAAGACAAAAGGTGAACAGGAGTATGAAGAGAGGTATAAGAGCTGAAGAATAAGTGTGAAAATTAGATAATAGGCGTAACTAATAAATTAACAGAGGATTTTAATGGACGGACAGGGGGAGGAGAGAGTGGGAAGATAACGAGCGAGATCAGACGTGATCGGAAATATGAATGAAGAGAGGAGAATAATAAGTGCAGAAGAATAAATGTGAGGAATAAGAAGCGTAATTGATAAACTAACGGAACATTTGAATAGAAAGGCAGGGATGGAGAGAATGGGAAAGGATTATAAGGGAGGCAAAAGGCGAAGAGGAATATGAAAGGAGAATAACGATAGAAGAATAAAAGTGATAATTAAATAACTTGCATAACTGATGAATTAATAAAGGATTTTAATAGACAGACAAGAAGATGGAGAGAGTGGGAAAGATTACAAGTGAGACAAAAAGGCGAAGAGGAATATGAAAGGAGAAAAACGTTTGAAGAATAAGATTGATAATTAAATAACATGCATAACTGATGAATTAATAGAGGATTTTAATAGACAGACAGGAAGGTGGAGAGAATGGGAAAGATTACAAGTGAGACAAAAGGCGAAGAGAAATATGAAAGGAGAAAAACGTTTGAAGAATAGGAGTGATAATTAAATAACTTGCATAACTGATGAATTAATAGAGGATTTTAATAGACAGACAGGAAGGTGGAGAGAATGGGAAAGGATTATAAGTGAGACAAAAGGCGAAGAGAAATATGAAAGGAGAAAAACGTTTGAAGAATAGGAGTGATAATTAAGTAGCATGCATAACTGATGAATTAATAGATAGGATTTTAATACATAGACAGGAAGGTGGAGAGAGTGGTGAAGATAACAAGCGAGATAAAAGGATACCAGAAATAAGAAGAGATAAGATTGTCTAATAAAAAATCACACGTCGAATAAAGTAATAGACAGATTAATTAATAGACGCAGGTCCCTAACTCTACCTTTCCCGTATTAGACAGAGAGGTAAGTGAATGGGGTGAAAAAAAAGATGAAAAAGAGAGATAAAAATTGACCAGTAGTAGAAGAGTAAAAAATAAAAGGTAGTAGGTTACGTTAGGTTAGTGGTTATAGGAGAAGAATGTAATACTAGGATAATATTACCTTCACATTTACCTCAATAGACAGACATGGAGGTGGATAGAATGGAGGAGATGGCAAACGAGATAAACACTGATCGATAATGGAAAGGAAAATAAGGAAGGTTAGGTAGATGAAGAATGTAACACTAGAATAATATTACCTTCACATTTACCTCAATAGACAGACATGAAGGTGGATAGAATGGAGGAGATGGCAAAAGAGATAAACACTGATCAATAAAGGAAAGGAAAGAAGGGAGGTTAGGTTAGGTTAGTTTAGGTTAGGTAGATGAAGAATGTAACACTAGAACAATATTACCTTCACATTTACCTCGATAGACAGACATGGAGGTGGATAGAATGGAGGAGATGGCAAAAGAGATAAACACTGATCGATAATGGAAAGGAAAATATGGAAGGTTAGGTTAGGTTAGGTGGCTGTAAGATAAGAATAAAACACTAGATTAATATTACCTTCACATTTACCTTAATAGACAGACATGGAGGTGGATAAAATGGAGGAGATGGCAAACGAGATAAACACTGATCGATAATGGAAAGGAAAATATGGAAGGTTAGGTTAGGTTAGGTGGCTGTAGGATAAGAATAAAACACTAGATTAATATTACCTTCACATTTACCTCAACTGACAGACAGGAAGGTGGATAGAATGGAGGATATGGCAAACGAGATAAACACTGATCGATAAAGGAAAGGAAAAAAGGGAGGTTAGGTTCGATAAGGTTATGTTAAGTTAGGTAAGTCCAGTATAAGAATGTGACTCTAGAATGCTAATACATTTACTTTTACCTTAATTGACAGACAGAAGGGCGGGTTGAGTGGAAAAGATGACGACTGAGACAAACACTGTTCAATAATGGGAAAAAAAGTTAGGTTAGGTTAGGTTAGGTTAGGCAGTTGAAGTATAAGAATGTGACAGTATAATAAAGCCCTTACTTTAACCTTTGACGGACAGGATGATGTAGAGAGTGGAGGAGATGACGAGGGAGATAAACACTGATCAGAAATGGGAAGAGAAAAAACAAGTTAGGTTAGGTTAGGTTAGGTATAAGGATGTGACACTTTAATAACACCCTTACTTAACCTTTTAATTGACAGACAGGATGACGTAGAGACTGGAAGAGATGACGAGGGAGATAAACACTGATCAGTAATGGGAAGAGAAAAAACAAGTTAGGTTAGGTTAGGTTAGGTATAAGGATGTGACACTTTAATAACACCCTTACTTAACCTTTTAATTGACAGACAGGATGACGTAGAGACTGGAAGAGATGACGAGTGAGATAAACAGTAATCAGTAATGGGAAGAGAAAAAACAAGTTAGGTTAGGTTAGGTTAGGTTAGGTAGTTGCAATATAAGGATGTGACACCATAATAACACCCTTACTTAACCTTTTAATTGACAGACAGGATGACGTAGAGACTGGAAGAGATGACGAGTTAGATAAACAATGATCAGTAATGGGATGAGAAAAAACAAGTTAGGTTAGGTTAGGTTAGACAGTTGCAGCTTAAGATTGTGACACTATAACACACCTTTACTTTACCCTTACAGAGAGAGAAAAGGGAGGATAGAGTGAGAGAGATGACGAGGAAGATAAACACGGATCAGTAATAAAAAAAAAAGTTAAAACAAGTTAGGTATAAAGATAAAAGATAGGTCAAGTAAAGGGTAAAAAAAAAAAAGGTTAAGTTAGACTAGGCAGTTAGATTAGACAGTTGTAGGCTATGAATGTGACACTTGAATAATCGGTCATACGTAGTAATAGATAGACAAACAGATTAGTTCATTAGACCGACAGAAGGGTAGATAGAATGATACAGACGAGCACGATACAAGTAGACAAGTAATGTGAAGGGAAACGAATAATTGTAAGATAAGTGTGACGTAAGTAAAAGATAAATGGGTTACTTTTATGGGTGATGGAGAAAGTGGAAAAAGTAGGCGAGACAAAATAAGTAAAAAAGAGAATAGTTATGTGAGAGAAAAAGAATAATTGTAGGCAAAGTGTGTGATGTTATTTTTTTGTTTAATAGTAGAGAACAGATTACTTTTATGGGGCAGGGAGAAGGAAGGGGAGAGTGGGAAACGCGAAGCAAGATAAAAGGTGATAATTAAAGTGAAGGTAAAAGAATAGGAAGTCCAATATGATGCTGGTAATAGATAAACAGATAACTTTTATGGGACAGACAGAAGGGTGGAGAGTGGAAAAGTAGTCTAGATAAAAAAAAAGATAAGTAATAAAAAGATAAGTTATGTGAAGGGAAAATAATAATTGTAAGTCCAGTGTGGCGTTAGTAATAGGTAAACAGGTAACTTTTATGGGACAGACAGAAGGGTGGAGAGTGGAAAAGTAGTCTAGATAAATAAAAATAAGTAATAAAAAGATAAGTTATGTGAAGGGAAAATAATAATTGTAAGTCCAGTGTGGAATTAGTAATAGATAAACAGATAACTTTTATGGGACAGACAGAAGGTTGGAAAGTGGAAAAAGTAGTCTAGATAAATAAAGATAAGTAATAAAAAGATAAGTTATGTGAAGGGAAAATAATAATTGTAAGTCCAGTGTGGAATTAGTAATAGATAAACAGGTAACTTTTATGGGACAGACAGAAGGTTGGAAAGTGGAAAAAGTAGTCGAGTTAAAAAGATAATAATAATAATAATAATAATAATAATAATAATAATAATAATAATAATAATTGTAAGTCCAGTGTGATGCTAGTAATAGAGATAAACAGATAACTTTTAAGGGACAGACAGAAGAGTGGAGAGTGGAAAAAGTGGGCGAGATAACAGGTAGCCAGGTAGGCCGATATGAAGGTAAAGTATTTGATGATGAGTTAAAAGTGTAAAGTAACATTGTGCAGCATTTAGTACTACACAAATTGGTTCTATTTTAAGGGCCGCTTCCACAGTCATATTGTTTGTTGTGATCGTTACCAATGGAGGTGATCGCCGCTATAGAATTTCCACTTAAAACTAGCCGATGGGGTAGTGGCGGCTGCGGGGTTAGCCTATCCCCGCACCTTACCACACACTCTCAACATCTCTCGTTTCCTCTGCAGCCGCCACCACCCCATAGGCCAGTTTCACGTGGAAAACTATAGCGTCGATCGCGGCCATTGGTAACGATCAAAACAAGCAGAGTGACTGTGAAAGCGGCCCTAAAAGACGAAGTATTATAGGGAAAACATGAGGCTGTATAATAGACTCAACTAATACTGCAATATTTTAAGAGGATTAATATAATTTTATCTATAATTAGGCTCTACTTAACATCATGAAATTGGCAATGAGTATAGGATTTATGTATCGTTCAAGGTTAATTTCTGCTAATATCTGTGTATGTGTGTCGGGGGGGGGGGGGGGATGGATGTGAGTGTGGGGGGGGGATAGGTGGGGGCATTTGGGGTGGGGGGGGTATGTGGGTGGAGGTGGGTGTGGGGGGGTGTTGATGGGTGTGGGTGAGTGGGTGGGTGTGGGAGGGGATGGATGTGAGTGTGGGTGGGTGGGTGGCTGGGGGTGTTTGGTTGGTGGGTAGGTGGATGGAGGTGGGCGTGGGTGGGTGTGTATGGGTATGGGTGTGGGTGTGGGTGTATATGCTTGTGTTTCATCTCTAAGTAAAGCTATACACAAACCTTCAAAAAAACATTACATAGGCCTAACCACAACTGACTTAAAACTTTATCCCAAAAATAGTAACTTATCCACACATTCACACTCACAAACAAGCTGCTATCACATAATATCCTCCCTAACCTGCCCACAGCGTTAAGACAATCGTTCATCTGTCTCTTATCCACGCCCAATTAACTTAACAAACAGGCATACCATCAGAGGGAGGGAAGCTTATAAGGGCGAGCAGGGACAGGAGCTTACAGGAATGGAGTGAAGAGACTTGGAAAGAGACAGTAATTAGGGGCCTTTTACAGTGATATGCCCCGAGAGATTACTAAGCAAGAGGGGAAGAGAGAGATGTGAAAGTTAACAGATAGGGACTGATATGAAGGTAGAAGGTAGACAGACCGAATTGGAGGAGATATAGATACAGATAGATGAAAATATAAATAGACAGATAGATATAAATACAGATAGAAAGACTGCTTGATGAATACATAGATAGATAGACGAATAAAAACATAGACTGGTTGATTAAATAGATATGAATAGAATAGAAAGGACATTTACTGACAGACAGACAGATAGATATAGAAGTAGATAGATAGGTGTAGATAGATAGGTGGCCTTGGTGAGCATATTAGCCTGCAACGCAACAAAATATATAACGAAGAGGCTCGAACCCGGATCCAGCTGAAAGATTGAGTCGATGGTGTACCGTTGAGCCAGATAAGGCCGCTGTGTCTAAATTCGGGTGTCGCCTCTCTATCCAGCTGAGTCATCACACTGCCTTAATCACCACAACCACCACCACCACCACCATCACTCACCACCACCATCACCACTACCACTATGAGAATTTATTTATTTCTTCTATCGTTTATATTTATGTTAATGTTCCTAGTTTCATTTATTACGTTTATCATCTGTGTTGTTGTTGTCATCACCATTATCATTCAATATTACCTTCTTTAATATTTCCTTAATTAACTCTTATTGTTGATACTGTTAGTCTATCTTTATTATCAAAGTTACCATCATCACCTTTATCATCACTCTCTACTTCGACTGCTACGACTGACCATCAATCACCATCTATCATCATCACTGTCATCACTATTAGTCACTGTCATCACCATCACCAGTACCACAGTCATCATTCTCAGTATTCTTCTTTCCCAGTGTTTTTCGTTACTGCTATTGCCGCTGTTTTGAGTTCATCACCATCATCACCACCATTGTCATCATCACCAGTACCGTCATCATCATTGTTGTCACTGTTATTACCCCTCAACACCAACATCATCATTATTATCATCATCATACCAATCACCACCACTACCATTACCAACAATAACCATCGTCATCACCACCATTGACATCATCACCAGAACCTTCATCATTGTTGTCACTGTCATTACCCCTCAACACCAACATCATCATTATCATCATCAGCCATACCAATCACCACCACTACCATTACCCACAACAACCACCACCATCACCACCATTGTCATCATCACCAGTACCGTCATCATCATTGTTGTCACTGTCATTACCCCTCAACACCAACATCATCATTATCATCATCAGCCATACCAATCACCACCACTACCATTACCAACAACAACCACCATCATCACCACCATTGCTATCACCACCATTACCAACATTACCATACTCAAGTCAACACTGTTCCCTACACTACCAGAATCACCACCACCATTACCCACCACCATCATCATTAGAGAATCACCACAACCACTACAGACATTAAAATCACCACCACAGTTACCGTCATCATTACCACCACTTAGCGAGCACTTTATTCTCAGCTCTATTGTTTTTTTGTTTTTGTTTTGTTTTGTTTTGTTTTTGCCCTTAAGCTGTTTCCATTACTGTAAAAAGAAAAGCTAATGGAGGGACTTTAATAGCTCGTTATGTATTTATCTGAGGCATGTTGTGGGTGATAACTTGGTTTTATTTATTTATTTATTTATTTACAGAAAAGGAGACAGTTCAAGGGCGTGAAAAAAAATAACAATAATGAAAAAAAAAAGCCTGCTACTTACTGCTCCTGAACAGAGGCCAAAGGAGTGGCCAAAAAAGAGAGGTCAAAAAAGAGAGGTTTCACATTACATTTGCTTCGTTACTTTCCGCTCTGCTCGTATGTAGATGGCTGTGCTCTCTCTCTACTTTACATTGGAACAGTTTTGAAAGTCCCCAATACCAATACTTACACCACAACCACCGCTCCATATACAAACAAGAATATCTGGCTTTTAACAACAGCTGAAATACATAAACACTTGCTGGTTGTACAGATATAGTTGTATAGATATAGAGTTGTATAGATATTGAGTTGTATAGATATAGAGTTGTATAGATATAGATTTGTATAGATATAGAACTGTATAGATATAGAGTTGTATAGATATAGAGTTGTATAGATATAGAGTTGTATAGATATAGAGTTGTATAGATATAGTTGTATAGATATAGAGTTGTATAGATATAGAGTTGTATAGATATAGAGTTGTATAGATATTGAGTTGTATAGATATAGAGTTGTATAGATATAGAGTTGTATAGATATAGAACTGTATAGATATAGAGTTGTATAGATATAGAGTTGTATAGATATAGAGTTGTATAGATATAGAGTTGTATAGATATAGAGTTGTATGGATATAGTTGCATAGATATAGAGTTGTATAGATATAGAGTTGTATAGATATAGAGTTGAATAGATATAGAGTTGTATAGATATAGAGTTGTATAGATATAGAGTTGCATACATATAGAGTTGTATAGATATAGAGTTGTATAGATATAGAGTTATATAGATATAGAGTTGTAAAGATATAGAGTTGTATAGTTATAGAGTTGTATAGATATAAAGTTGTATAGATATAGAGTTGTATTGATATAGTTGTATAGATATAGAGTTGTATAGATATAGAGTTGTATAAATATAGAGTTGTATAGATATAGAGTTGCGTAGAATAGAGTTGTATAGATATAGAGTTGTATAGATATATAGTTGTATAAATATAGAGTTGTATAGATATAGAGTTGCGTAGAATAGAGTTGTATAGATATAGAGTTGCGTAGAATAGAGTTGTATAGATATAGAGTTGTATAGATATAGAGTTGTATAGATATAGAGTTGTATAGATATCAACATACCATTATCCGGGTCTACAGGGTTCAGAGGATGAGACTCGTAGCTTTTATTACTGAGAAAATTTGCCGACTAACCCACACAAAGCTGAGAAATGTGAATCACGTACGTAAATAGATGAAAAAAATTGTCATATAGATGCAAACATTGCTTTCTCTCTCTGACACACACAACACACACACACACACACACACACACACACACACACACACACACACACACACACACACACACACACAGTTCTGATGACTATATTTGTAACATGAAGAAAATATGCTGACTAACCATCATGACTCAAAAAGTTACCATATAAAGATGACAAAAAAAGGTGTAAGTATTGCACACATATTGCAGACTTCAACAAATCTAACTTTCTGTACATTAAAAAAAGCTTGCTGATTACCCATTGTGAGGTTTAAAAATGAACCAGAGTGACATTTAACTTTGTACTACTTGAAGCTAAAAGAAACTAACATGGATCCTGAAACAAAGCGCCATGAAAAAACACCTCCATGAAAATAATTACTGTTTTGCAAGTGATATTAATAAACTACTTGGAGAAATTAAGGGCCATATCAAACATTTCGCCGCGCAAACACACACATTTGACAAGGTTTTCATAGGACTTGTGGTAATTCCATGGGTGTTTTTATGACCCTGCTGGTAGTATGACAGAACTTTGGTACCGTGAATGTGAAAACTCTTATGAGAACCCGATTAATCCCTTTTTCGGCCTTTTTGGAAATACTTGATGTGAGGGGCGGCGAAGGTGTCTGAAAATACCGATCTCAACACCACACGCACCGAGAACTCATCTAGACATCCACGACAATGATTTTTTTTTGGGGGGGGGGGCAACAAAGCAACAAAAAGAGAGCAAAAAGAAAAAAAAAAACGCTACTCACCGCTCCCATAATATTCAAGAGGAGGGTATCAGGACACCTCTCCTCCCGAAATTGACCTATCTTTCGGCCACTCCTTTAACTCTTTATAGGAGCAGTGAGTAGCGGGCTTTTTTTCACATTTGCTACCTTTTTTTATGCCCTTGAACTGACTCCTTTGCTGTAAAAAAAAAAAAGAGTGGCCAAAAGAGAGGTCAATTTCGGGTGGATGTCTTAATCTGTCAACAAACACTTGGTCGGAAATAAAAATAAAATAAATATACTAATAAAAATCCCATCACAGCAATCAACCTTTCCACCATAAGTAATAAAACAACCATGATAATAGAAAAAAATCTCCACAACCAAAATCACCCCTACCATCATCACCATAACAACCATCACCATCACCACTATCAAGCTAACATCACCAATGGCCATCACCACCACCACCACCATAACAACCATCACCATCACCACTATCAAGCTAACACCACCAATGGCCATCACCACCACCATCACCATAACAACCATCACCATCACCACTATCAAGCTAACACCACCAATGGCCATCACTACCACCATCACCATAACAACCATCACCATCACCACTATCGAGTTAATACCACCAATGACCATCACCACCACCACCATCACCATAACAACCATCACCACTATCAAGCTAACATCACCACTTGTCATCACTACCACCACCATAACCACAGAAATTAGTCTCACCGCCACACACCACTAAAACCACACACCACACCACCACACCCCTACACCACTACCACCTCCCCTACCAAGCCTAACACCTCCACCAACCACCACAAGTCCTCTCAAACTACTACAACCACACCACCACATTACCACCACCACTTACTGCCTCCACAACCATCATAGATAGATAGGTAGATACATAGATACACAGATAGACAGATAGATGGATAGATAGATAGATAGATTCCTTATTTACCACAGTATGCATTTTCAATTTCTTTATTTTTATTTATTTTTATTATCACCACAACCATATCACTCTCTACCATATCTATATACCTGCCCATACGCAATATAGAGAAGGAAAAGGAGGAGGAGAAACAGGAGGAGGAGGAGAAGGAGGCGGAGGAAGAGAGAGGAGGAACAAAGACAAGAATGAAGAAGGATATAATTATAAAGACTCAATAAGCTGTTAAAAAGATGAAGTGGAAGAGGGATGAAAATATGATAGCAAAGTAGAGGAGGAGAAAATGGAGAAGATGGAGGAAGTAGAGAAGGAGAAGGATGTGTAAATTAGACCCATACCATTATTAGCACCACTACCATACCCACCATACCAATACCAAGCTCCCCACTTACTAAAACCACATAACAACCAAACTAATACCACACCAGAACCATACCATTAAGAGAACTTCGCTACCACATCGCCCCATATCATACCAAGCTCCCCATACACAACAAGCTCCCCAGTTACTACAACCACATAACAACCAGACCACTACCAAACCAGAACCATACCATAATTAGCACCACTACCACACCAGACCATACCATACAAAAGCTCCCCACTTACTTCAACCATATAACAACCAGACCACTACCACCACACAACCCCACTACCCCTTTCCACTGCTCTCTTAATGCCTATAACCATACCACACACTACTACCACTAACCACTACCATCAACCACTAACACACACCCTAACACTACTTTCCCATACACAACCAACCTCAACACTTCTCCCTTAAAACTATAACCACTACCAAACCACTAACAACCACCACATCTTACACAACCATCCCCCACCACTACCACTAACCCCTACCACCACAACCCCCACCCCCCCTCCTCTACCACTGCTCTTAATGACGTGAGGTGATGTCATGGGTAAAAATAGCAGACAGAGAGCAGTGGAAAGAAAGTTAGTGTCCATACAAGGCAGTGGTAGGGGTCCTCCGCCCTCGCCCGGGGGTAACCTGTAGCAACACACCGCCCCTCACCCCCCCGCCCCCCTGCCCCTCTCCCGCCCCTCAGTCCCTCATTCCTTCCCTTCCCTGCTTCCTTCCTTACTTCCTTGTTCTCCCTCCCTCTCTCGTTCTCCCTCGCTCACTCCTCCAAGATGATCACGCCACTCTCGGCATTGAAATCTCCACGAACAGGAGGAAAAAAGGAGGAAAAGGAAGAAAAAGAGGAGGTAAGGGAAGGAAAAGGAGAAAGAGAAAGTAGTGGAGGAATGAAAGAGTAGGAGGGAAGATATAAATTAGTGACGAATATGTATAGATTTGACTCAGTTGTAGAAAAAAAATACAAAAGATGGAAAATAAGTAGAAGGAAAAGGAAAAAGAGGAAGTAGAGGAGGGAAAAAAGAATAGAAGGAAAGATACGAATTAGGATGAATATGTATAGATTGACTCAGTTATAGAAAAAAATAAGAGAAATGGAGAATGAGAAGCAGGAGAAATAAGAGGAGATAGAGAAGAAGGAAGGAAACAAAAGAAGGAGTAAAGAGAAGAAGAAAGAGGAATATATAAAGATAAAATCAGATGTATAATAAGATAGAAGCGTGGAGAGGGAGATTAAAATGTTGAACTAAATGAAAGGATATGAATAGGAGAGAAAATATAAAGTGAGGAGGAGCTGGAAATTAATTAAGATACGGAATTAAGATTAAGAAAAAGAACATGACGTAGAGTAGGATAGAGATGGGTTGATTAGAGAGAGAGAGAGAGAGAGAGAGAGAGAGAGAGAGAGAGAGAGAGAGAGAGAGAGAGAGAGAGAGAGAGAGAGAGAGAGAGAGAGAGAGAGAGAGAGAGAGAGAGAGAGAGAGAGAATAAAAAGTCAAAGAGAGAGAATAGAGGAGAAAATAATGAAAGAAAAACGAAAGAAAGGAAATCAAAGAAAGGAGAAAAGAAGAAAACCGAGATAAACAAGGAAAGAAAGAGAAAATACGGAAAGAAAAGAAAAAAGGAATAGAGGAAGAAAATATAAAAGAAAATTGAAAAGAAAGAAAAACACAAAAAGAGAGAAACAGCGGATGAAAAACACGAACAATATAAACAAATAAAGAAACAAGAAAGCAGAAATTCAAAGACGAAAAAAAAGAGAAAGGAAGGAAGGAGAGGAGAGCTGGAATGCAGCGGATAATACACACTTACACAATATTCATAGCCACCAAAACCGTTCATAGTAGACAGCAAATCTTCCCAAGTTATAGGTGAAGGAATATAGCGATCACAAGACGATTTATGGGGACTTGACTTATCGGAGAATAGAGTTTAGAATAGTATAGATTATGGATGACGGAGAGAGGAGTATTGAAGAGTATAGATAGGAAGGGAGGAAAGGAAAGAAGGAATAAAAGAAGAAAATATAGAGAAGATTGTAGAGACAGAAAAAATGGGGAGAAAAGGATGCAGAATAGAAGAAAATTATACAGACCAGAGTATAGAATAGTGTAGATTATAGTGTATTGAAAGAAGACCAGAATAGAAGAAAAAATAGAGAGAAAAGAAGGAAAGAAAAGAGGAAATAAAAGAAGAAAATATAGAGTAGGAACTTTTGAACATGTAGAATATTTAGTATAGATAGAAAGTTAGGAAAGAATATAAAACAGTGTAGGTAAAATGAGAAGAAAAAAAAAAGAAGGTATAAAAGAAGAAAAATACAGAAGAAAAAACAATAAATAAGAGAGAAGCGTATAGAGTCTTGACGATAGAAAGAAAAGGAGTATAAAAGAGCATAGATAGAAAAGAAGAAAAAAACAATTAAAAAAGAAAAAGAAAAGAGAAAATAATAGGTAACGAAAAAAGTATATAGAGTATAGACGAGATAATAAAATAAAAAATAGACGACACAAAACCACACTACAGTAATAATCCTCAGTAACATATTAGCCCTTATAGACCGACACACACACACACACACACACACACACACACACACGTAGCCAGAGAGTGACAAGCGTAGATAATTCAAAAGTGTTCTCTATTTTTCTCCCATCCCCCCATCCCCCCTCCCCCCCCCCAGGCTGTGTTCTAATGCTGGTTGGTTTCTACTTTCTCCTTTCGTTGTCAAGGGGGGGAGGGGGAATGGGGGGAGGGGGAGGGGGAGGAGGGGGGGAGGAATTTCACGGATTACTTAGTATCCATGGTGACTGAGCATGGGTTATGTATGTTGCTAATGTGTGTGTGTGTGTGTGTGTGTGTGTGTGTGTGTGTGTGTGTGTGTGTGTGTTTGGAGTGAGGAAAACAGACCAAGACCTAAATACAATACGCAAAATGCCGGCAAGACACGAACTTGATAGAGATTAAGTTACGCTTGGTTACGTTTGATAATAATGCCTGGTTAGGATACGTTAGAATAAAAGGTGTGGATCGGTTTGATAATAATAGGTTAGGTTGGGTTAGGTTAAGTTAGATTAGGTTAGGTTAGATTAGGTTAGGTTAGGTTAGGTTAGGTTAGGTAAGGTTTGGTTAGGTTAGGTTAGGTTAGGTTAGGTTAGGTTAGGTTAGGTTAGGTTAGGTTAGGTTAGGTTAGGTTAGGTTAGGTTAGGTTAGGTTAGGTTAGATTGGGTTAGGTAAGGTTAGGTTAGATTAGGTTAGATTAGGTTAGGTAAGGTTTGGTTAGGTAAGATAATTTGGTTAGGATGTATTAAATCTTTTGAAGAACAACACATGTGCTCTACAAAAGTCTGACTAGGTTAAAAAGGGTAAGGTTAGATTGGGTTTGGTTAGACAAGCCACATGTAAAAATCAAAACCATGGACTCCAATCAGTTTTGCTAGGTTCGACAAGGTTAGGTTAGACAAGGTTTGGTTAGATTAACAAGCGTAAAAATCAAGGCCGGAATAAGCTATGAAATAAATATAAAAAAATCGACAGAAGAAAGATATACAGGGTGAAGGCAACACAAAGAAAAGTAACACATATTTTTCACAGGGAAGGCGGAAGCTCAAAGAAAAAAAAAGACAAGAGTTAACAAAAAAGCCAACTGGCACTGCTCCTGCAAATGCTGTATAGGCGAACACTTCCAAAACAGGGGTTAAAGGGGAGACTGCAGGGTGTATACAGGGTGTGGGACTATACAATGGAGTGATGAGCAGTGTGGCTGGCAGAGGGTTACAGGGTACAAGGGAGGAGTGCCTGGCCTGCGCGGAAGACAAAGGGAGGTCATAGATACTCACATACCCTGCAATTATGAGGGGAAGGAAGCGTGGGAGAGAGTCTGAGAGGAGCAGGGGTGTGGCATGAGAGGATAAGGGGGTGTAGGGCGTAGGACAAGGAAGCAGATAAGATAAGGTGAATAGAAGATAACTAAAGGAAAGGAGGAGAAATAGGGAGGTAGGGTGTTTAGGAGGATAACGGGGTGTAGGGCATAGGATGGGGTCGTTATAAGGGCCGAGTTAGATTTAAGGACAAGAAAGCAGATAAGGTGAATAGAAGATAGCTAAAGAAACGCAGGACAAAATAGAAAAATCAGAACAAGAAATAAACAGAATAACAGAAGGATAAAATAATGATAGAAAAAGAATAAAATTGAAATAAGAAATAAAAGAAAAAGATAACAAGAAAATAAAAATAGCAAAAATAATAAGAATAACGAGAGAATAGGGTAATGATACTAAAATAAGATAGAAATAAAAAATTAAATCGAAGAAAATGGAACAAAGTATAACAAGGAAGCAGAACAAGGAAAGACAAGGAAAACAGAATAACAAGAAGAATTAGGACCAAACATAAAATAAGCTGCAGGAAAAGGAGCCATAACAAGAGAAACAAAGGAAAACAAAACAACGAAAAGAAGAAAGGGCAAAAGAGAAGGAAGAAGCAGGAGAAGGAAGCATAACAAGAGAAAAAAAGAGAAACAAAGGAAAACAAAATAACGAAAAGAAGAAAGGGCAAAAGAGAAGGAAGAAGCAGGAAAAGGAAGCATAACAAGAGAAAAAAAGAAAGAAAGAAAGGAAAACAAAATAACGAAAAGAAGAAAGAGCAAAACAGAAGGAAGAAGCAGGAAAACGAAGCAATTAGAAAGGACAAAATAAGGAAACAAAAGGAAAAAGGACAAAACAGCAGAGGGAAAGCAGAACAGTAAAACAGGACAAGAGGAAAACCGACATAACAAACGAAGTAGGAAAAAATGAAGGAAAAGAGGACGAGGTAAAACAAAATATTAAAAGGAAGTGTAACGAAGGAAATGAAGGAACCTGAAAATAAAGCAGGATAAGGGAAAAATAAAATAACAACAGAATGAAACACAAAATAACAAAAAGAAGGAGGGCGACGTAGAAGGAGGTAGCAGGGAAAGGAAGTAGGTAGAGATTACAAAGACAAATAAAATAAAAAGTAGAGCAAAACAGAATTAGGGAACTGAGAGGATAAAGGAGGAGGAAAATACTTACACAAATTTTGGTTAGAAAAGTATAATGCATCAGTTTTGGTTAGTGTCATCAATATTGTTTTTGTTTTTTTTACAACAAAGGAGACAGCTCAAGGGCACAAAAAAGGAAACAATAATAAAAAAAAAAGCCCAGTGATTTTGGTTAGAAAAGTGTAAGCAATCAATTTAAGTCACAGAAATGTCATAAATGTCGGTTAAAGTCATCAATTTTGGTTACAGAATTACAAGTCATCAATGTTGGCTAGTGTCATCAATTCTAGTTAAATGGCGTCATGATATCCCTTTCCGATAAAATTTGAACTCTCAGAAAGGAGAAAATACAGACGAAGAAGCACTGATATACGGGTATGGGACGAAATTCAGGAAGTGATACAGGAACATGGACATACGGAGAGTGGGCACAGGGATAAGGGCGTGGCTGCTATAGGAATGGGGTGCGCGGGCAAGGCTGTGAGGGTATGGGAGTGATTTAGGGTAGGGTGTGGCGTCTTAAGAGGGACAGAGACGGTACATAGGCGAGGACGTGTTGGCCATAGGGACTGAGGCGTAGAGCTGCTTTTTTAACGGCAAGGGAGGCAGCTCAAGGGCGATAAACAATAACAAGAAAGCCCGCTGGGAGATGTTCCGATAAATGAAAAAAGAATGAGTGATCGGAAGAGAGGTCAACCGCTGGGAGAAGTCAACCGGGAGAAGTCAACTGGGAGAGGTCAACCGCTGGGAGAAGTCAACCGGGAGAAGTCAACTGGGAGAGGTCAACCGCTGGGAGAAGTCAACCGGGAGAAGTCAACTGGGAGAGGTCAACCGCTGGGAGAAGTCAACCGGGAGAAGTCAACTGGGAGAGGTCAACCGCTGGGAGAAGTGGTCAGAAGAGAGGTCAACCGCTGGAAGAAGTCAACCGGGAGAAGTCAACTGGGAGAGGTCAACCGCTGGGAGAAGTGGTCAGAAGAGAGGTCAACCGCTGGGAGAAGTCAACCGGGAGAAGTCAACTGGGAGAGGTCAACCGCTGGGAGAAGTGGTCAGAAGAGAGGTCAACCGCTGGGGGATGCTCCGATAAATGAAAAAAGAGTGAGTGGTCAGAAGAGAGGTCAACTTCAGAACAAGAGGTGTCTCGGTACCATCGATGTCAAATTATCGTACACACCGTATTGCATATTCGTAGTTTCTGACCGATATCTATAGCAAAAACAAACAAACAAACCACTAAATAACAGTTTTAACGCTAACTTTAATATTCTTTCGTTATTTGTGAGAGACTTTGAGCCTTAAAAATGATATATACAATGTTGTGAACACGATAATTTGACAACGCTGCTCGGTCCTCTCATCCTGAAAAAGATCATGTCGTAGGCAGGAGGTAATACAGACAGCGGAAGGCTCATAAGGGTAGAGGTGTGACACGAGGGTATGAGAATGACTAACACCGGCAAGTCCCTCGTAATTCTAAGACAGACCCACGTATTCCTAACCCTTACACTTCAGAACAAGAGAGGTAATACAGACGAAGGCTCATAAGGGTCGAGGTGTGACACGAGGGTATGAGAATGACTAACACCGGCAAGTCCCTCGTAGTTCTAAGACAGAGGCACGTTTTCCTAGACCTTACACTTCAGAACAAGAGGTGTCCTGGTACTCTCCTCCTGAAAAAGATCAAGTCGTAGGCAGGAGGAAATACAGACGAAGGAAGGTTCATAAGGGTATAGGTGTGACACGAGGGTATGAGAATGACTGTAACGCCGGCAAATCCTTCGTAATTCTAAGACCCTTCTCTTTCGGCCACCTCTTTGGATTCTTTTTGGGAGCAGAGAGGAGCGGGTTTTTTTTATTATTGTTTCCGTTTTTTGTGCCCTTGAGCTGTCTCCTTTGTTGTAAAAAATAAAAAAATAAAGAAAAGACAGAGGCACGTATTTTTAGCCCTTACACACACATTTGAACAAGCTTTCATAGAGGTTGCGTTAGTATTTCCAAGGGTAGTTTTATGAGCTTCTGCACTATGAACGTGAACAAAAAAACAACATGAGAACTCGACTAGTCTTCCTTTGTGGGCTTTGGATATATAATGTTGTGAGAATCGAAAGCCTCATAGATTACGGGCCTAGAAACAGAGATATGGAAGAGAGATATGGGACAGAGTGGGTACAGGGATGTGGTAGCGCCAGATACAAGGATATGGGAAAGCAGCAGGGAATAGACGCAGGGGGATGGGAGTGAGCTAAGGACAAGGGTATGGGCAGAGGTAATAGGCTGGGGTACAATGATAAATGGGGAAGGGATGGTGTGGGTAAAGTATGGATGAGGGAGATGGAGGGAAAGACAGGGAGTTATGGAGATGAGGGTGGGTGGAGAGGTAAGGATAGGCGGGAGAGAAGGGAGGGAGAGGAGGGGAGAAGAGAGGTAAAGGAGAGAAGAGGGCAGAAGAGAGAGAGAGAGAGAGAGAGAGAGAGAGAGAGAGAGAGAGAGAGAGAGAGAGAGAGACTAGAATAAGGGATTGAAGGGAGAAGAATAGGACGATAAAGAGAAGGAGAGGGAGGAGGAGGATGAAAAAGAGGCAGGAAGGAAATAAATAATATGATAATAAGTAAAAGGAGAAGGAGAAGGAGGAGGAGAAGGAAGAGAAAAAAAAGAGAAGAAGAATGAAGAGAAGAAAGGAGTAGAAGCAAAGAGGAAAGCGAAAAGAGGAAAAGAGGAAAGAAAAAAAGAGAAAAGAAAGAGAAAGCAAGAAAAAAAGAAGTTACAGGAATATAAGAAAAAGAAAGGAGAATAAGAAGCAATAGAAAGATGAAGAAGGAGAGGCAATAAGCAGGAACTCAAGGGCAAAGTATTACATGATGCTCAGAGGCGCGCCAGAGAGAAAAAAAAAAAGCTCAGGTGAGAGACAGGGACAGGTGTACCGCGCCGCCCTATAAGGCAAAGGTGGGGAAAAAAAAAAAAAGAGGAGAGAAAAGCATGAGGAGGCGGGGAGGTAGGTGGGCTGCGTGTGTGTGTGTGTGTGTGTGTGTGTGTGTGTGTGTGTGTGTGTGTGTGTGTGTGTGTGTGTGTGTTGACGGATTTCTTTCTGTTTATATTTTTCTATTTTTATTCGACTTTGTTTCTTCCTTCTTCTTCTTCTTTTTTATTTTCTTCTTCTTCTTCTTTTTCTTCTTCTTCTTCTTCTTTTTCTTCCTTTTCTTTCTTTTCTTCCTCCTCCTCCTCCTCCTCCTACTACTACTACTACTACTACTACTACTACTACTACTACTACTACTTCTTCTCTTCCTCCTTCTCTTAATTTCCTTTTTCCAAGAAAGAATGGTAGAAGAAGAGGAAAGAGAGGGAGGGAAAAAAAAACATGGAAAGGGGTAAAGAAGGAAGGAAAAAAATGAAAAAAAGAGCAAAGGAAAAATAAGAGGAAAATTTGAAAGGAGGGAAGAGAAGGAAGAAATAGGAAAATGGGGAAGGGGAAAAAGGAGGAAAAAGGGAAAATATGAAAAGAAGAAATAAGGGAAAAGAATAAAAAAGTCAAAAGATCAGAAAGAAAGAGGGAGAAGGGGAAATTGTAAGGGGGAGGATGGGGTGTGGGGGAGGAGGGGGAGGAAAAGAGAAAGGGGGAAAAGGGGGAGGAGGGGATTGAGAGCACGCAGGTGGGTGGATCAGTTAGTGGCAGGGGAGAGAGAGAGAGAGAGAGAGAGAGAGAGAGAGAGAGAGAGAGAGAGAGAGAGAGTGAGAGAGAGAGAGAGAGAGAGAGAGAGAGAGAGAGAGAGAGAGAGAGAGAGAGAGAGAGAGAGAGAAATGGATAAGAAAACGATAATAACAGAGAAATGGGAGAAGGAGGAAAGGAAACGAGAGAGAGAGAGAGAGAGAGAGAGAGAGAGAGAGAGAGAGAGAGAGAGAGAGAGAGAGAGAGAGAGAGAGAGAGAGAGAGAGAGAGAGATGGATAAGAAAACGATAATAACAGAGAAATGGGAGAAGGAGGAAAAGAGAGAGAGAGAGAGAGAGAGAGAGAGAGAGAGAGAGAGAGAGAGAGAGAGAGAGAGAGAATAAAAAAGAAAACAAATGGAAAACAAAAACAAAGAAAATAAAGAAAATAAAGAGTACTAGCACAGATAGACAAACACAAACAGACAGACAAACAAGAAATAAAACACAAAAAAAAAAAAACCACAGGTAGAATTGAGGTAAAGAAAAAAAAATCTCGCATTCGCCTTCACACTTAAATCCTAGGTCATTGTAGTTGTTGTTGTCGTTGTTTTCGCTGCTGTTGTTGTTGTCGCTGCTGTTGCTAGTTCACCTGTTCTCCCACGCTGTTCACACACACACACACGCACACACACACACACACCTGTTGCCGTCCGTCACTCAGCTTGGCGCCTCACACACACACACACACACACACACATAGACACACACCTCCATCCACACACCTGTCTTGTTTTCTGTCTGCCTGTCACTCCCCCGTCCACTATAAGGAGATCATTTGTCACACCTGCCTTGTCTGTCTGTCTATGTGTCTGTCTGCTGTCCCATAGGTATGCTGGACAGGTAGTTTGACACGTAATCTGTTTTTTCTTCTGTTTCTCTCTAATATAAACTGAGCTCTTCCTCTTCCATGGCTGTCTATCTTCTCTTGTTGGGTCTGCTGTTTCATAAGTATGCCAGGGAGATAATTTCACATTTAATCTAGTTTTCATTTCTCTCTTCTTTTTTTCTTGATAACACATATTTTTTTTATCCCTTCTGATATTGCTGTTCATCTGCTTGTGTTGTTCTGCTGTTTTATAAGTATGCTAAGGAGGTGTTCTTGCACATAATCTATTTTCTTAATATGTCTCTCTGTTCATTTTTTACCTGTATATAATTTTTTACCTGTATATATTTTTTTACCCGTATATCATTTTTTACCTGTATATAATTTCTAATCTCCGCCTCTTACATGGCTCTTTGTCTGCTTGCGTCGGCCCGCTGTCTTGTAAATATGAGAGTCTGACTTAATCTACGTTTCTCCTTTGTTTCTTCTATTTGCTTTTTTTTCTATATTAATACATAAGTTCTGACCTCTTCCTCTTATATGGCTGTCTGTCTGCTGGTGTTGGCCTGCTGTCACATAACTATGCCAACACGATAGTTACACAATATAAGTTTCCCCTTGGTTTCTTCCATTTTTTCCTACACCTATACCTATTTTCTGATCTCTTTCTCGTATATGATTGTCCATCTTCTTGTGTTTGCCTGCTGTCCAATAACTATGCAAGGTTGAGGGTTTCACTAGTAATGTATTCTTTTTCTGTCTCCTAGTTCACCTAATTTTGGATACCTAGATATAATTCCAGATCCATTATCGTCTTATTGTTCTGTTTATCACTTTTTATTTACTTTTATTTTCTGGTTCTTTACAAAACTCAATGCATTTACAGTCTCTCTTCCTATGTAGTCGCTCTTCCTATGCATGTCTTTTCTGTCTATCTCTTTTTAATGCATGTGTTAGTAATTACATATATATCCCCTCCTTTTAATTATCTGTCTATCACAATTTTCTTTCTTTTATATTTGTTTTGTGTTGTCCTGTTATGAAGAAGGATTCCCACTCTGCTAGTTCTCTTTCTCTTCCTAAATTTGTCTTTTCATGCGCTCGTTTTATCTGTTTGAAGTATTAGCCACAACATTTTTTTTTTCATACAAATGTTAAGTTCCCATATTTCCCCTTTTAATGTTTAGGCTCTATATGAAAAGTCTCCAAATATGTTTACTCTCTCTCTCTCTCTTCGCACGCCCGTCTTATCTGTCCATAATCTTCGCGCCTACAATGAATCTTTCAACGCAACGGTTATGTTCTGTCCACCTGTCACCTGATGAGTCCACGCCGCCACACCTGTCGTCCGTCTGTCAGGGGAGACACGCTGACGAGGCACCTGTCCGCTCTCTCTCTCTCTCTCTGTATATATATATCTATCCATTTATCTCTCCTACACACACACACACACACACACACACACACACACACACACACACACACACACACACACATGCACCTGTTCACCTGTCTTACCTACCTGAGTATTTCCCCAAAGCAACACCTACACAACACCTACACACAACACCCACCCACCACCACCACCACTACCACCACCACCACCATCACCACCATTACCTCGCCCACACCATGCATAGCCACACTTTGCATAGCACCCCCTTCAATCCCCCCCCTCCCCCCCAACCACCCCCCAAGACTAGGCTCCACCCTCTTTTGGACTGGCTACACCCTATCAAACACCACAGTACCTGAATATACTTAACAAACACTTTATTAAACATACCTTACCATATATAGAATCCGTGTACTCCCTCCTCCCACTCCTTCCCTGCCCACTGCAAGAACTCCAAAGTCCCCCCAATTTTAGACAAGTTTTCTATGTACGATCAGATTACGTATTCCCGTTTTCTTTGAGTGTGGAGGGAGGTGGTGGGGTGAGGGGAGGGTTTAGTGGGTCAGTTTTGTAGAGGTGGTGATGGTGGTGGTGGGCACGTGGGAGGAATATGTAAATAGACCTTATGGAAACACCGCTAAGACAGACAGGCATGGACAAACAGCGGGACACGAATGGGCAGGCAGTAATTAGAAGTGATTAGCAGGTGTGGAAGAAAAAACGAGTGATTAAGTAGAAAAGTAACACCAAATAACAACAATAACAACTGATAGAGAATACTGCCGCTTGGAGGATTAGAGAATGAACAAGTAGAGAGAGAGAGAGAGAGAGAGAGAGAGAGAGAGAGAGAGAGAGAGAGAGAGAGAGAGAGAGAGAGAGAGAGAAAATAAATAACAATAGCAACAACTGATAGAGAATACTGCCAAATATGGAGGAAAACACATATGGAGAGAGAGAGAGAGAGAGAGAGAGAGAGAGAGAGAGAGAGAGAGAGAGAGAGAGAGAGAGAGAGAGAGAGAGAGAGAGAGAGAGAGAGAGAGAGAGAGAGAGAGAGAGAGAGAGAGAGTTAAATAAGTAATAATAATCAATAAAAAGTCAAATAGATAGATGGAGAGAGAAAGAGGTTCCCGCCCCCCCCCCCCCCCCGCCCCTGAACAGTACTCACCCCCCAGAAGGTATTCCAGGAAAATCTTTTCGTCCTCGTCCATGGCTCGACCCTCACCCACGCACCTGTAACACCTGCACGAGAGATACGGGACATGTGGGACACGTGGTGGACAGCACGACTCGGGACACCTGCGCTGGCACGGGAGTCGCCGGGTACAAAGGGGAGGGGGAGGGGGAGTATGGGAGGGATGAGTGTGGGTGACGGGACGTGGGTGAATGAAAGGTTAATATTGGGAGCAAAGTGGTGGTGTGGATGGGAAGGTGGAGGGATGGTTTGGAGAGCAGAGTGGTGGATGCAGTGTTGTGAATGGTGGGGTGAGAAATGGTGGGAGGCGTGGACGTGTGGACAGCCGGGCTTGAGAAGGAAAAATACAAATGGATGGAGATGATGGGGAAGAGGTGTATGGATATGTATAAATCAATCAAGGGAAAACGCAAGAGAGAAATACTGACCAGTTTCAGCCTGTTCCAAATTAAGTCCAACCTTTTCCACAAATACTGTTTATAAAGGCTATTTACCTAATTACTTCAAGCACATTCGTCCTCCTTGAATATAATTATGATATGCTTTGGTAGCCATCAACAACTGCCGTTAACACGGTGCCAAAATTTAATGATGGTAGATTACGGGCACAGTTTTGCCTGTGTGAGGGCACAGTCCTAGCGCTCTGGAAGTAACTGTGCCGAGAGGAATGATGTGGGAGAGGAAATAATAAGGGACTACAGAGAAAGGGAGAGAGACGTGAGACTGATGGATTGTTTTTTGTTTTTTTCTTTTTGAGGGGGATGCCATCAGTCTTTGCTGGGCTGGTGGGCCAAGATGGCAGGGCGGAGGCGGGCATGCGTGAGTGTGACAGAGGGAGGTTAGAATGGATGAGGTAAGGGTGTGTCGAGACAGGATCACTGGGACAAACCAAACCATGTCACACGCCTCATTACTCTTGCTGTTGCTCTTTGTTGCTTTTTCGCAAGTCACCCCTCAGAGGTCAAGTTAGGCCAGGAGATGAAACACACAGCAACACACAGCAACGGGTGACACACAAACACAAAACATGTAAATGAATATGAAGCACTCACCCTTCAAGCACAACCTTATCTTTACGAATACGCATCATTTTTTTCCTGACTATCCTACACAAAATTAGTAAGTAAAGTTGGAAGCATACGGTACCGGTATAGCTGCGCAGGAGATGAGCACCGAGGCCACGCGCAGCTAAAGCGTACACAACATTGCTAACAAAAAAAAAAATACAACTTTAAAACAAAAGCAACAATAACTTAAATTGAAAATATGAAATAAAAATATGTGTGAGTTAGTAATCAATGTCAAACTAAGGCTCTCTGGTGGGGTCCTAGACAGCGTGTACTCCATCCCCTCCCCTGCTCTCCCTTCCTTCAGTCTGCCACATCTCCGCCCCGTGCCGCCCCCACACGCCACTCACACACTCACTCTACGATACTTCCCATTGACAAGTCCAGCATCCACATGAGAAGGCCGCAGGATGACTGAACACTGACAGAACTGACTCGCCATTCACAACACTGATGAACCCAGCACACGTGTCCTATTCATTCAGCGCCACCCACGCCGTGACACGCAGCGCAGAAGCGAGCGTTGGACTAAACAGCAAGTTCAGTAAAGGCATCATTCAGCAAATTATTACATGTATACCCAGCGTTTGAAGTTCTCCGGTTCAACATTAAAAAAAATATTGATACTCTGTTTCATCAATCACAAGTGAAATTATCAACTCCAGCCAAGTAGTGACAGACTGACCACGGGGGAACTCTGAATAAGCCAGAGAATCAATGAGCAGGTACACTGAAGCGATCAGTGTTACCCTTTGTCCAGCAAGAAAATAAATAAATCACGTCCTTTTAACTCCAAGCACTCCGCGATAGGCCGAGCAGATGAGCTTTCAACGACCCCCTTCATCAAGAAACATGCGCGGTATACAATGATGCGTTCAGTATTAATCTTGTCCAGCAATGAAACGACTCTTAATCAATCCCAAGTCTATTTTAACGCTGAGTTCATCGTGACAGACTAAACAGGTGAGCTTTAAACAACCCACTAGGTCCATGGAGCAGGTACAATAAAACGTTCAGTAACTCTCTGTCCAGCAAGAACGTAACTCTAAACCAATCACAATTTGTCCTTTTATCGCCCAGCACGCCGTGACAGGCTGAACAGGTACTTTGAACAACCAAACTGGGCAAGATCGATGAAGCGGTTGCAGTATTTTTCCAACAAGAACACAACTCAACCATGTCACGGGTGTCCTTTTAACGCAAACACGCTGCAGTACGCTTTGAACGTCCCACAGCATCCACGTAAAGGTACTCAGCATCACTCTGTGTCCGGTAAAGAAACAAGACAACAGCTCTTAACCCTCTCCCAGGTGTCCTTTACCGCCGTCCTGCCCTGATAGGCCCAACAGAGGCGGGGGCGAGATAGGGACCCGTTTTCCCCTCACGACACAGGACCCGCGCCCATTGATCCTCACGGGGGGCCGAGGCGGGCGGCGCAGGAGAGACGGAGACAGCCAACACGCGGCCACGACTTCTTGCGAGGAATCCTGACAAGAGAAGGAGGAGGACCTACGAGGAACAGGGACACACCTCACTCAGCCCATGTTGGAGGAGCTCTGCACCACACTGACCTCAGACTCAAGTAGGGGACCCTTAGGGAGAAGGAAGACCCGCTGTACCCTCTCCCCTCCCCCTCCCTCACTCATCACCCCTCACGCATCTTGTGAGCAGGTCTTACGCGGAAACAGGTGTAATTTGCAGGTGTGTCAGCCTCCGCCGCATACATGTCTGCTATGTCTGTTACTAATTTCATGATATTCTTTGTGTGATTTTATCTGTTCGAGTAGTATTTTTTTTCAGTAAAGAGACAAGAGAAACGGAAAAAGAAGAAAAAGAAATGCCAATACAACATACTCTCCAAAATATAAACTATGTTAAATATCTGCCATACATGGATCAGTTTTTTTATTTCCTTTTTATTTTTTAGCTTTTTTACCTTTCTTTCAACCTTTTTCTATTCTGAGATGAAAGTGCCCCGCCTTGTCTCTCGACGCTTTGGATCTTTTTTTTTTTTTTTTTCATCACGCCAGACCTTTTGTTTTCTCAGGCCTAACACTTTACCCTTCAAAGCCTTG